>NW_020229846.1:917500-950546 GCF_003227725.1 Camponotus floridanus
TCCCTTGAAAAATCAAATTGTCTCTTTCTGTTACTTATTTTGATGAACATTTAATACACAATTTTTGAAATATGAGAAGATAAAATTTAATTTGAGATAAAAAAAGAAATTTTTCGCAACAAGAGAAAAATTTACTTTGATTATTTATTGTAATATAAAGATTTGCTTAGATTATAAAAAAAATTAAATTGTAAAGAAATATTATATAGTCAACGTATTATAAAGATAGATAAATTTTATGATTATTATTATATTTGATTCCAGATTTTTGATTTGTAAGCTACAATTAATGCCTATTATTTCGCTCGTACAATGTGACGCCACAAAATTTCGTATAAAAGTTATAGTCAAATGCAATTAGGCTCGAATATATCATATTGCTCCTCTTGTTGATCGAACGAATAATAGATCAAACCGAAATGTCATAAAGATCTAATTACTGAAGGGGATATGTGAATAGATTTTGCACGTGCTTGTTGTCGATTGTTATTTGTTCGCCGGTTAAATCACCTTTGGGTCCTCAGGGAACAATGAAATTCTAAATGTCAGAGCTTTGAATGCAATAGCTCGTAATAAAGCGATCGCTAGAAGTAAAAATAAATTAGCGAGATTACAGCGAAAAGTAAATCTGAACCGCATAAAGATTTTATATATATGAGATCAGATGACAGATAAAAATAAAAATTTGGGGGGAATTTCTTTCTCAATAAAATCTCATTTAATTAGAAAATATATAGCTTCCCAACAAAGAATCGACGTTATTCCGTTATTTTATTTTCATTTTTTGTTCATGAATATTGCAATACTGAAAATGAAACGAGCCTAATTGCGTTTTACGATAACTTTTCATATCTTCAGAAGCAATATTATGGAAAATAATAATTACAATTTGCATGACAAAAATTTGGAATCAGATATAATAATTATAAAGTTTAACGAAATGAATCTTTCTATGATCGCAAAGACTTTCTTTTTTTATCTCATTTTAATGATTGTAAAATGTGGTTATTCAATAAATAGAAATTTAGATACACTAGATGATACACCAGAGTATAGTTTGCATTGAATGGCCTTAGAATTATATGATTGCTACGCTATACAAAGAAATCTAATATTAATTTTTATTCTAATTATATCTGTAATAAAAGAGACATGTGAGATTCAATTGTAAAAATTGACAATATTATATACAACATGATACATCGGTCTAATGCAAAAAATGCTAGCAACTTGGTACGAGGTGTGGATTTTAAAAAAATTTAACATTAATAAAATAAGATATATATATATATATATATATATATATATATATATATCTTATTTTATTAATGTTAAATTTATATATGTATTATATATATATGTATATTTATATATATGTATTTTATATATATATATATATATATATATATATATATATAAAAGTAAAAATTCACTTTAATTAAGCAAGCATGACTCCTTCAGTTCGAGTCTCGGAAATTGCACTGCTTGTTCGATCCATTTTGCCACAGTGAGTAATCTCTGTTCATGAAAAAGTGGTGCCATTAATTGCAATGACAAAGGCAACCCTCTGCGAGAGAGTTTGATCGGTACGTTGATTGCGGGCAGACCAGCCATGTTTGCAGGTTGTGTACAGTGATCTTGAATCAAGCATTGCGTTTGATTGTCCAATTTTATGAATTCATCGTAACTTGGAGCCTCGGTTAATGTAGTCGGAGTTAACAAAAGATCTATGTTGTTATTCCATAAAACATCAAAGTCTTGTGTGATTAATCTACGCATTTTCATCGCCTTGACATAATATTCCTTGTAATTCTCTGCCAATAAAAAATAATTGCCAACCAATATACGACCTTTGACCACATCATTAAAGCCTTCTGATCTAGTTTTCTTGTACAATTCATAAGCCGAGCTCCATTCGTCGGCTCTGTGACCATATTCTATACCATCATAACAGGCTAAGTTGCTAGCTACATCACATCGATTTAAAACGGAGTAACATACTATGGAGTAGTTGGTGTGAGGTAATGACACTGGAACAATACTGGCTCCTGCTTCTTCTAGATGATGAGAGACTTCATTCCAACAAGCCTGCATCTCTTTGCTTATACCTTGCACTCCATACTCCTTTGGTATCCCAATTCTGAGATTGCTAACATCTATTGTATTGGGTAAGTTAATTGGCACATATTCCTTTTGTACAGTTGTGGGATCTGCTGAATCAGGTCCAGCTATTGCGTTCAAAATTAATACGATGTCGTCTACTATTCTTGTGAGAATACCAGGCATATCCATTGAATTTAACAATGGGATAAGACCATAACGAGAAACCAAACCATAAGTTGGTTTCAAACCAACTAGACCACAGTAAGATGCAGGATTGCGAGTGGAACCACCAGTGTCAGAACCCAAGGCTGCATAACAAGTACCTGTAGCTACCGCAACTGCAGAACCTCCGCTACTGCCACCTAAAATAAATATGTATTTCATAAAAATTATTATGTTAATGCATTCCTTAATATAAATTATTAAAAGAACATTAAACAAAAGTTAAACACGATTGAACAATCTATAACAAAAGACCTGCTATACGCCATGCATCTTTCTCGCATAGCTTCCTCTCAGTAATTACTGAACTGTCCAATTCATATGAGTAAAATTGCGACAGCACTTCCGAGCCCCATAAATTCTTGGTCGGGCCGTAAAGGGAATCCACTGTGCCGGAACCCATGGCAAACTCGTCGAGATTAGTCTTGCCGATCAAGACGGTTCCCTGCATCCTGAGTCTCTCGTAGATTGTGGCGTTATAACCGGGAGAAAAATTAGTCAACATCCGTGACGCGCAGGTCGTAGGTATGTCCTTGACACAATAATTGTCTTTGATGGCAATGGGGATGCCGTCGAGCGGTCCTAGTAATGAGTTCCGCTGTTGTCTCGCATCGGCATCATTCGCCTGCTCACTCGCAATATCATTCGTTACGGTAATGTAAGCGTTTAGAGGCTTAACATGGGCAGTTAATTTGACGCAAGTTCCGCAAACCTCAGACGGTCGCATCACGCCGTTGAAAATCCTTCGACTAATATCTTTAATCGATGCAGAAAGTAACTTGTTCATGGCTCATCTTGCGATATGCCACTATCGTATATAACATTTCTTAAGGGTCGACAGAAATGACGGACGAACTCCGAACTGATGTTGGAGACCTCATGCGGTGACAATGCGAAACTCCGGTTTCAGGATTGCCAATATGAAAAATAAATTCTCGGTCATTATGGCTGCGTTCCAAAATTCACTGCCATTACTGAAAATATATAAAGGTGCAATTTCATTGACGCTAAAAAGTAGCGTCAACTATTGGTTGAACAAAGAAGTAAGTAGTTGCTTCTTTGTTCAACCAATTGTTGACGCTACTTTTTAGCGTCAATGAAATTGCACCTTAATACGTAACGTGAACTATAGATTTTTAGCGCTGGCATTGAATTTTGGAACACGCCCTATGTAGAGGCAGAGAGAAAACTGAGAGGGTCCGCCGTAGAGTTAGCAGAGAAATTGAATATTTTCGAATTATTCTTTATTAGATTTTATTAGAATTCTTTATTAGAATTTGGGAATCGTTTGGGGAAATTTAGAAAAATCATTTTAATATTTTCATTAATAATAGGAAATAATATTTTCCTTTTAATAATAAAAATATATCGAACGTTAAGCTAGCAGATCGTAATTATGTTTAATATATATTATAATCGAAATCGATTAGAAATCATTTGGGGATAATATATTTCGTTACTTTTATTTGGGAAAGTTGCTTATTTGTCATTTAAATAAATTTATGCATTCAAAATAATGCATTATGCGTTATGAATGCGGCATAAAGGATTCAATCAATCAGAGTTCTTTATGTGCGCTGGCCTTTAAGAGGATCTAAAGCGACGGACGAACTCCGACGGATTAGCGCCCCCATCTAAATGTAACTAAAAATGTCGATAATATCGTTAATATCGACATTTTTAGATACGCTATTACCGACATTATTATTTGAAGCATGCATAATATAATAGAAAATGCAATCTTTTGCATTGCGTTAAATATATTGAAATGAAATAATATCATATTTTTATTGATGTACATATACATGCATATATATAATATATTTCATACATGTTAAAAAAAAAAAAAAATATATATATACAGGGTGTCAATTAAGTCCCGGGACGGCTGAATATTTTCTCATGTAAGGTATTTTTGAAAAAGGTCAAGGTCATTTCTGAAGTAATTTTCAACGAGGAATTCAACGGTGACCTTCAATTTGACCTTGAGCTTGACCTTCAAGGTTATTTGAAGGTCAAAGTGTTTTTTTTAAATAGGAACCCCTATTTTTGATTGTATATTCTTATAGCTGACCTCGAGAGCTTTCCAAAACACTATAATAAAATATTTTTCCCTCAAGCATTTATCGAGTTATGATGCTTCAAATCATTTCTTAATTTTACATAAACCATAAAATATCTTGTAAAATATTCACTTTTCGATTATTTTACCTTAATACTTTTATGTACAAAATAATGAGAGGAATCAATTGGTTTAAAGAAAACATACAGTTGTTTTTAAGAAAAAATATGGAATTGTTAATTGCAAATTACATATTTTTTCTTAAAAACAACTATATGTTTTCTTTACGCCAATTGATTCCTCTCATTATTTTGTACATAAAAGTATTAAGGTAAAATAATCGAAAAGTGAATATTTTACAAGATATTTTACGGTTTATGTAAAATTAAGAAATGATTTGAAGCATCATAACTCGATAAATGCTTGAGGGAAAAATATTTTATTATAGTGTTTTGGAAAGCTCTCGAGGTCAGCTATAAGAATATACAATCAAAAATAGGGGTTCCTATTTAAAAAAAACACTTTGATCTTCAAATAACCTTGAAGGTCAAGCTCAAGGTCAAATTGAAGGTCACCGTTGAATTCCTCGTTGAAAATTACTTCAGAAATGACCTTGACCTTTTTCAAAAATACCTTACATGAGAAAATATTCAGCCGTCCCGGGACTTAATTGACACCCTGTATATATATTAAATATGTTATATATTATATACAGGGTGTTAAAAAAGTATCGCATACGCTTAGTGCCATCCGATAGAGAAGGAGAATTTAAGAAAAAATATCTAATAGTATTTTTCGATCCCATGAATAATTTCGCCGCAATTAATTATTGTAATCAATTAATCAGCGCAGAGCTACAAGAGGAAGCCAGGGGCGAAGCGCGCGAAGTTTGCGGCGCGACGACTAGCGCGGTAGCCGTTGTGCCGCAGACTTTGCGCGCTTCGCCCCTGGCTTCCTCTTGTAGCTCTGTGCTGATTAACTGACTTACAATAATCAATGCGGCGAAATTATTCATGGGATCGAAAAATAGTATTAGACATTTTTTCTTAAATTCTCATTCTCTATCGGATGGCACTGAGCGTATGCGATACTTTTTTAGCACCCTGTATATGTAAATATGTTATATATATATAATTGTTGTATATGTAAATGATATAACAATTATATAATTATAATATAAATTTACAAACATTTATATTACATTATATATTTATTTCATCGCAAATATGAATAGAATAAATTTATTCATTTCTTCAATTTACTAAAAAAAATTGAATTTTCTTAATTTCTGAATACAGAGTAGGCCAATTTTTATAAGATGCAATATATACCTTTTTTGTTTCTCCAATTTTAATTAATGAAGATAATCTTTACATTGAGATTTTTTTAGATCGCCTCTGGGATAAATATTTTTTAATTATCACAGTGCTCATGCAAATCGCATCTGGTGTGTGTGTGTGTGTGTGTGTATGTGTGTGTGTGTGTGTGTGTGTGTGTGTATAAAATATTTTTAAAAACCAGCACACGAATAGAACGCTTCTGGAACAAATACTTTTAAAAGCAGCTAGCTCATGAATAAATCGTCTCTGACACTAACTACTATAAATATATATATATATATATATATATATATATATATATATATATATATATTATATATATATATTCGAAAACTCTAAACAATTTATACAAATTTTATTTATAAACTAAAACATATTTTAACATACAAAATATACTTGTTTGCAACACAGAAAATACTAAAATATCGTGAAGCTTCTTATTATAAAATTTTAGATAAAAATAAAAAAAAAAATATATATATATACCCACACAGAAAATAATATCTATTATATATCTAATGGATATCCACAATGGACATTATGGATATCCACGAATATATAGAAAACATCTATTAGACGTACTTTAAATATCCAAATGTCCGCCATTCGAGATCTCATAAATATCCATAGGATATCCACATAAATATCCACTAGATAGTCATACAAGATCCAGTGAATATTTCTGTAGATATTTATTGGATGTATGATGGATATTTATTAGATTTTTGCATGGATATTCATTCCATGTTCCATATATATATTCATGGAATATGTAGATTAATATCCATTATATATCTATATCAATGTCTTTTATATGTATATTAAATATTTATTAGAGCTCTCATATCTATAAGATATCTACATAAATATTCAGTAGATATTCATATAATATCCGCTGGATATTTCTGTAGATATCCATTGCATGTATACTGAACATTTATTAGATTTTTATGTAAATATCCATCCAATATTCTATAAATATTTATAGAATACGTCCCTCAATATCTATTGGACATTTACATTAATATTCAGACAATATTTATATAGATATCTGTATGTATAATTGATATTTATTAGATTTTTGCATGGATATTCATACAATTTTATATACATTCCTTAAGGAATATATATAAAATTGTATGAATATCCATGCAAAAATCTAATAAATATCAATTATACATACAGTATATTATACATACAGATATCTATATAAATATTGTCTGAATATTAATAATAATATATATAAAAGGATAGACATTGGTAATAAGGTTTATTAAAATTAAATAGTTTTAAATATCTTTTGAAAAAACAGTATTTTTTATTTCTTTCAATGGTATATTTTCAAAACATATTCTTACTTTCCTATTTCATTAATAAGTAAGATTAATACAAAAAATAAAAATTAATTAAACAAAAAATTTAGAATTACTACAAAAAAATCAGAAATTAAAGTTAACAGAAGGATTAAACTTAATATAGAATCAGTTGTTTAGTTATTTGGAACACAATACGCGAACAAATATCCTAAAATTGCAGAAATTATATAAACTTAGAAGCATTTAAAAACATGTTAAAAACAGATTATTAATTACCTATTATATTAATAATATAATTATATAATAATATATTATATTAATAATTAAAAGCAGAATCTTATACAAAGCCCAAAGGCTGGATACAATTTTGAATATTTCGATCTTAATCAGAAAAAATTTCAAATAAAAATTGTATAGGGTTTAACAATATCTATTTGCAGATCTTATTATTTTGACCTTGAGTGGAGTTGCCAACATCAGGACAAAATCATTAAAAATTTTTTAAATACTCCCAACATATTTTTTTAAAATATGGTTCCATTTAAAAAATTCAAGATATCTTATGTTGATCTTGATATCACCCAAGATCAAAATAATAAGATTTGTAAATAGATATTTTTACAATACAACCTTACAATTTTTGAAACTTTTTTTCTTAAATGTATTGTTTACGAGACATTCGACTGTGTAACTAGACTTTTGTATCCCACCTTGTATATTATATGCTTCATACCTATCTTAGACTTATACTGACTGCAACACAACACATTTTTCTACAAAATATTAAATACAGAATTAACATTGTAGAGTAGAGATGACAGACATGTAACCGAGCCAATATAATATTGTGATTCGTAAATAATATAGAAATCTATTGAACAAAAAATATAGAAGTTATAGCATAATTAATCACATAAAATACAACTTGGAATAATTTGTTTTTGAAACGGAAATATTCAGATATTTCAATACTTATAAAACTACATATATATATCGTGTAATTATCTCACTATAAAACTATATATAATCATATATAACTATACATAATTATAATTATAATTATCTCACTATAAGTCATAGTTTTATAGTAGACAGTGAAATGAAAATTGTCGAGACAAAAGAAATAGATAATGATAATATTATATTAGTAAACCACTTCCATTACAAATTACAATTTAGTTTGATTTATTTAGATTAAGTCTAAGTATTGTATAATCTAAATATTATATTTAATATAACATCATGTCGTATTTAACATAAATCATTATTAGTGGAAACTTTTATTTAAAATTAATATATTTTGTGTACATTTTTAATTACAAATCTTGTTCAATACGTTTGTGAAAAAGAATTTTTTATCGATTTTCAAATATAATTTTTAAATATAATTATTCTTTAACATAACATCTAAAGTTGTAAGATATGAAATACTTTTACAGAAAACAAATGAATTATTTTTATAAATAAAAGAATCATTTGTATATCACTTTATCACAATATATCACATATATTTGTACAATTGTAAAATATATATTTATATATATATATATATATATATATATATATATGTATATGTATATATATATATATATTGTGATTTATATAATATATATATAATGTGAGAGATTTCTAATGAAAGAAGTTCATCTATATTTATTGTTATTATCTATTTCCTTTGTTTCAATAATTTTCACTTTACTGGCCACTATAAAACTGAATATAATCACATTAATCTCTTAGGACCGTTAAACCAACGAATGATATAATTTTTTATCATTGTATATTTGTACATACAGCTTTTCCTCAGGCGCTCTTTAATGCATACCATAATAAAGTTTTCTTTTGGTAAATAAACTTCCATTATTTCGGGTGCCGATGGCAAATACGTAGAAATCTCATGTTGGGATAGCTCATACGACAGCTATTGCACCATACATACACATGCGCCACATATGTAAAACCAGAGAATAGATAGAAGAATGAAGGATATAGGAAAATTGGCTTTGATGCAAAAACGAATTCTGCTATCTGGTTATTGCTGAAACAATAAAACAAATCACATTTTTTTTAGTTTGAAATTTAGTGTCTCGAAAGAGTGTGCAATCTTTAAAATACTCTATATACAGAATTATAAAGACATAAGATAGTAAGAGATAATTATTAACAAATATATTTAACATAAGTCCTAACCTGTGTCGCATTATTTTGTCGTCGTTTTTCATTTTCGAATCTATGTTTTGCGTGGCGAAACCAATCCTTACATTTTAATTCAAAATCTTTTTCCGTAACATAAGGAAACGTCTTCCTACAAACTTCTGCAACAAACAAATTTTTATTAATGTCTTATTTTCTAATACTTTCACACTATGTTTATTAAGTGCGTTAAATATTAATAAAAATTAGTTCATTAATATTTAATACTATATAAATTATAACATTTGCAAAAAAAAAACTTTAATTTTTATAATTGCTAAAATGTTGAATAAATAAACTTATTTATATATATGTCTAAACTTATCTACATATTTATGTGAAAATTTCAATATGCATTACTATTTCGATATCCAAAATATTTTATAAAAATTATTTTTACTTACTGAACATTAATTTCATTATTTCCAAATTATTAAGTTTTAGTTTACCCTTTCTTCCTATCCAACTATACAAACTAGCAACTTCATTTGTAAAAGTATATATAAACATTCTTTTAGACATTTCTTCATAGGTACTTCCACCAATAGCTGCCAACTTGTTGAACTGAAAATTTTAAAATATAAAAATACACACACACACACACACATATATATATATAGCCCGTATTCATAATCCGATCTTATATTTAAGATCGGCTTAAGTCTGGTCATCTGGTTGATTAAGATCCTATTCAACCAATCAAATGGCTGCGTAGCACCTCAAGCTCGAACTTAAGACGATCTTAAATATAAGACTATGAATTAGAACTATACCTATACTTATATGTTTTAGGTAACTCATCATACGCTCTTTAAAATTTTCTTCACTTGAACAAAGCATATGTTGTAAAGAGTTTAGTTCTTCTATAGTTTTTAGGGGGAAACATAATTTGCTTAACTCATCATCATCCTGTGACAAAGAGCTGTAACATTCTCGTGTCAGATTGGAACTATGTGAAATTTTAGTGGATAAAAGTTGATATTGCTCCATAAGATGATTTATATCAAATTTTATGTCAGATACTGCTCTCTCAATACGTTGAAGATAATCTAAGAATAAAACATATATATAAATAACAGCAAAAATAAATATATATAATTAAGACTACATTGAGATATAAAATTGTGTTCTTACTTTTTATTACAGTATATTCTTCTGTATCACCTTTTTGTGTATGACTGTATGTATCTGAAAGAATATATAAATTTGTATTAACAGAGTATATATACAATTTTTATAAAATCTTACAGATTTAAAATAAAACATATAAATAATTACTAATTTACATCTAAAAACGTATGATATAAAGCATGCTACTTACTTTTAATTGTAATATATTCTTCATTTCCTTTTTGTGTTTGATTTTGTGTATCTCCTTTGTATGTATCTAAATAAAGAATATATAAAATTATATTAAACGTATATGTATATTATGAAGACTAGAACCAGGAAACCGAACTTCGCTTGATTAGAGCCACCAACCTGTGCCGAAAAAGTTGCACGCTATCAATTCCAAATTTCCTCACTTGTGATGCTGACCTACTTTTACGTAGGCTACTTTTAGGCGAGTCTCAAGTTTGGGAAAAAGTAAACCTAATTTAATATTTTTTTGAACCTTAATATTTAATATTAAAAAAACATGCGTCTATAGTTCTGCAAAATGATAGTCAACAGTTAACAACTTCGTAAAGCGTAAATAAAAATATAATAATTGTTGTGCCCGGCGCGGCACAGGGTGTGGGGTAGCCGGGAGAGGAAAATAATCGCTCCAATTATTTAACAACAGAAATTTATTACACAGAATATACTTATTTATCCCTTATCTTTAGTCGGTTTTCTCAAGCCTTAATGTCGTCCTTTCCTGGATCCTTTCGTGATTAGTAATTATGTCGGGGGCTTCGTAGCACGGTTTGGCGGCTAGCCCTCGGATTCGCACTATGTCTTATTAACGGTTGTTCTCGTTGCACAATTTAATGGTTAGTCTTCGCGCACTACTCTGACTATAGATTCACTGTTTATGACTGTCCGCCGCGAATCCGCGGTGGACGGCTTTTATTCCCTCAATTTTGGAGATTTTTGGAGGGGATCGCCCGGCGACATGACCATGTATGGTCATGGAGGTTTTTTCGGGTCGTCCAAAGTCCAAGTGCTAACGAAGGAAGTTCAAAGTTGAATTCTTTCGTTAGCGTTTTCGCGCTTCCGGGTGAACTTACGCTTGGATCGCTGAGGCAGCCGCATTTCCCAACAATATTTCATGCTGACACTTATTTTAATTATATATAGGTACTAATATTTAAATAGGTTATAGTCTGCGAGACTATAACATCCCTCCCCCGTTAAAAAAGAAAAACGGAGGTTTAAACGAAGTTTTTCTATAATACAAATTGAATATGATATAATGTTTTTTTTTCCCGTTTTACAATGTTGATTACAATCGTTTCTTATATCTAGCTTATACCCTTTTTGTTTTTAAAACCGTGTGCTTCTATTTCTTTTCAATATTGGTTTAGGCATTCTATACGATTTGTTAATTTCGTCTACTAAGGTAATAACAGCTGGTTGTTTAGGTTTTCTTTTCCTATGTTGGATAATTATCCATGCTATTAATGCTATAATTATTAAAATAGTTATTCCACTAGAGGCTGTTGTATAAATGAATTGCTTTTGTTTAAAAAAGTTACTGTCGTTATTATTTAAGTTGTCATTAATTTCTTCTAGTTTTTTACTTAGTCCTTTTAATTCTAATGGATTATTTATAATTCTTTTAAATTCGTAATCGCGATTTTGTGTGTCGTTAATTTCTTTGATCGTTATATTAAATTCTGGTAAAAATGTTTCTATATTTGTATTATACGTTGTTACGTCCAGGGGAATTCACGATTCTTTTCTTTCCCGTACCCGGTGCACACGTGCACGATTTCCAGAGCTCCAGATAATAGTAGCTAAATTAAAGCAGGATTCTCAGTACATGCCCTAAAATAACAATCGGATATTAACGGGCTATAAAAGTAGCATCCGGCTAAATAAAGCGGCATTCAGTCAAACAAATTTGATATTTTCTTAAAACTCATAAAATCAAAAAAATAAAGGAAACTAATCATAAAACGCGAGTGATCGGATATCGGATGTTACGATTCTTTTCTTTCCCGTATCCGGTGCACACATACACGATTTCTAGAGCCGATAATAATAGTTAGATTAAAGCGGAATGCTCAGTACATGTCCTAAAATAACAATCGGATGTTAACAGGCTATAAAAGTAGCATCCGGTTAAATAAAGCGGCATTCAGTCAAACAATTCGATATTTTCTTAAAAACTCATAAAATCAAAAAATAAAGGAAACTAACCATAAAACGTGAGTGACCGAATATCGCAAGAGGGTAGTAACAGTCATCCCTTGTGCGATACTGAGAATCCTAAATCCCCCGTTTTGGAAGATGCTCTCCTATTCGCGAACGAATGTAATAAAATTCTAATTTGTTACATTTGTACTAAAATACTCATAAGTAGAGGCAGAGAGGAGGCCATGGAAATCTAACAAAGATTTCTATTCGTCAACCTCCCTTATTCCTCACGCTAGGAGAGGGTAATCCAAAACGATATATAAGCGCGAACTTCGAACAACACTGGTGAGAAAAATTCGTACAGTCAGAAAAATTCGTTCAGTCAGAAAAATTCGTACACTCAGAAAAATTCGTTCACTCAGAAAAATTCGTTCAGTCAGAAATTCATTCATTGACTCACGCGTTCACATGCGCACTCAAAAGTTTCGAGACATATCAACCTTCATATCGAGTCAGTGCAAAAACCTACACCAAGGGGGCCCAGCAGCAACCACTCTCTTCAACAACTATCAATTCAGCTAATATCTCGCCATCCTCAAGGCCTCCGCCAAGGGGGTCCAGCGATAATTCGTATCGATTTGTCCACGGTTTTTCAAATAGTAAGTCTTTTCTTTTTATCTTCAAAGTTCCTCCCCCTCCCCCGTCTACTTCCTTTACTTATAATAATCGTTTCCCTAGTGGAACCCACGAGGAAATCCGCTAGAGCCCACGCTAAGCGATTTCGATACCGCCATAATCGACGTACCCGCCGATTGCTGGCTCGGGCTGCGGCCGACTCTTCATTCGCACTAGATTTAAGTCAAATTAACACGGATCTCCCTATTACGCGGATCTTTTTAAATAATTTTCAAGGAGACACGCGAGACTCCTCACATCCGCCCCCTCGCACTCCTTCCCCTAACTACTCCTAGTACCTGTCTCCGGGAACTCTTCCTCCAAGCTATTCCCCAGTGTATGACACACAACCTGATTTTCCACAGTTATCACCTTCTCCTTCTCCACCCCACTCGCCAGTCCCAGATCCTCATCTCTTGTCTCCTCCTCCTCTTCCTCCCCCTGTTTACTCCGACATCGATCTTAGTGATCGGATTCTCTCCGAAATTCTTAGCTTGACTTACCCTCTGTACTTTCACCCCATCCTCCCGGATCAATTCACCTTGGGCCCTGGCCTTATTCATATTCCAACTCTCAAGGCCTTTCTCCGCACCGCTCCTTCCAACATTCCCATACCTTGCTTTACTCCCTTCACCAGATACCCCATCGCTATTCCCGTAGAATTCTTCAGGGAAAGATATCCTCCAGATTCCGACCAACCTCACCCCGTCTCACATACACACACAATCACGCTTAATGTACCCACAAACATACAAACAATCACACTTAATATTGTGCTAGAGTAATAACTAATTAAAATGCTTATGTAAATTTTATCTTTTTGTAATGTACAATAAATTTAATTAATTTTATTTCTTTTAACTTCAACTTAATCAATTCCCCCCTCGTTACCCACGCTCCTGAATCGCACTTGGTCCCGTCCCGGGTAAAAAGGATTAAGTTCCTTTACCGAAAAGGGGACCGACGAGCGGGCATTTGGACCAGAAATAGCGTAAAATCGACTCTTGGTCGTTGACCTATCTTTGGCTCACCCGCAGGCTCGCTCGACCCGAGACACTTGCCCTTAAGGCACCTGTTCTCGGGATACACGTGTTACGCCCTTCCTTCGGCCCATCCTTCCTCGGGCCTGGACGTAACAACGTAATCGTTTCTGTCTGTATCGTCATGTCTGTAGTAGTTAGTTTACAGTTATCATATAACGTAATTCGATCTGTGTTTTTTATTATTTTTTTATATTCGGGATGATCACTACATTTTATCGTAATATGTTGCTCGAATGAAGTCGAATATAACCAAGAATGCGGCTGTTGTAATGTGATCCATATTGTGTGAGTCTTTTTCTTATGACCTATATTACATTGATTTCGATAGTTTTGTCCTTGTACATAAATTTTCGCTTCGCACGGTGTATTTTCGTTAACATAATAGATCGGTTGATTCTTTTCGCATATATATAAATTATTATTATTTGTACACTCGTTTAAATCTTGTTTTCTTAGAATTAAATAGGTATGTGTTTCTTTATTTACAGCAATCAACTTATTAGCTACTTCCGTATGTATAAAATTATTTTCGTAGTTAGGTGTCGGTAACGGAATTACATTTAAGATTGTGTATATGCTTGTTTTCTCGCAATACGCGCTTACTTTTATATAATTTTCGATCGTTAGCCATTCGTCGTTTTTTATTTGAAAAGGAAAATATGCTCCTTGCGGTAACTGTACTATCGCTTCTTTTAGATGTAGAATAATTTCATTTATTATTTATTTATATTATTTGGAAAAGTTTATTAACGAGGAGTGCCTGTTAGAGTTTATCGAACTGACGTCGCGAGTGCCCGCTGATGAAAGGGTATCACTTCCTGAGCCCTTTGGTCAAGCTTGTGACCGTGTATATTCACGGGGATATGGTTTGTCGGTGCGGGTGGATTTATCCGTTGAAGTCCGTTTGAAGGTGCCCTGGGAACCATTGGATCTTCCTGGGCTGTGGGCCCGTCTTCGTTTCCAGCGGCAGTTGGACCGTCGCAGCTTTTGGCGGCTGGTCTGTGAGCGCCGCGCAGGCCGTAGCGGTGTGCTGCAGCCTCCTTCTCGGTAAGTTTTATTCATTTTTTCCTTTAATTTTCTATGAATAATTTTAATTTATTTATGTGCATGCGCACGGTTTTTCTTCCCTTTTTCGGTGTAATTCACGTCTGAATTTTTTTCTAAGATCGTATATGGCCCAGTCCATAACGATTCTAATTTCTTTGATCTCCCTCGTCGCAGAGTTTCGTCGTAAATCAATACTTTGTCGCCTATTTTAAAATGTGTTTCCTTTGTACTTTTATCATACTGCTTTTTTGCTTTAAATTTTTCTTCTTTTAAATGTTCTTTCGCAAGCTGATTAGTTGCACGTAGTCTTTCTTTTAATTCTTGCGCGTAATCATCGCAATTGTACGTCGGTTTAGGCGGTTTAGTTAGCGCTGTCGGAATTTCTGCTTGATGTTCGTATATTAACTCGAAGGGTGTATACCTTGTAGCGGTGTGTGGCGTTGTGTTATATGTGAACATTGCGAACGGTATCCATTCGTCCCAATCAGTTTGGTCCTCATTTATATAATGTCTTAGATACTCTGTTAATGTTCGATGCGATCGTTCTAACGCGCCGTTACTTTCCGGGTGATACGCGGTTGTTTGTATTTTATTTATTTTCAATAGTTTACAAATATTCTTAAATATTTCGCTAAGGAAATTCGTTCCTTGATCTGTTAAAATTTTTTCCGGTATCCCGTGTTCGAGTATTATTTTTGTAACAAATTCTTTACTAATGGTGTTTGCTTCTTGGTTCGGAATCGGAATTGCTTTACTAAATTTAGTTAAATTGTCTTGGAAAGTCAATAAATATTTATTTCCATTATTAGTGATAGTTAATGGTCCGACTATATCTATGCGCATTTTTCGAATGGTTTACTTGGCGTGTCAGTAATTATTAAAGGGACTTTGTTTTTCCTCGATAATTTATTTTTTTGACAAGATTCGCATTTTGCGATGTATTGTTCAACATCTTTTGTTAAACTTTTCCAATTGTGTTTTAATCGGATTCTTTTAATTGTTCGTTCGATTCCCTGATGCCCTCCTACAGGTGCATCATGATATTCTGATAATATTTGTTGCTTCTCTTCCTCTGTATATATTTTTATATTATCAGTATCTGCTTCTTCTTCTTTCTCTTCTATCTTCAGAATTTCTTCATCCTTTACTATGGATGTTCCGGGTATCGCGTTGCGACTTAGTGCGTCGACGTTTGCGTTCGCTCGTCCGGCTTTATGGATTATTTCATAATCATATTCTTCAAGTTTCAATCTCCATCGGATCAATCTAGATCCGGGGTTTACATTAAATAACCATATTAGTGGTTTGTGATCGATTACAATTTTAAATTTCGTTCCATATACGTATGGTCTAAAATGTTTAACAGCCCATACGATTGCTAATAATTCCTTTTCTGTAGTATTATAATTTTGCTCCGCCTTTGCCAGTATTCTGCTGGCGTAAGCAATCGGTCGGTCGTTGCCTACTTCTCCTTGCGATAACACCGCTCCGATCGCATAGTCGGATGCATCGGGGGTCACAATAAATTCTTCCGCAAAATCAGGATATTTCAACACTGGTGCAGTCATCAATTTTTCTTTTAATGTTTCGAATGCTGCTTGCTGTTCCATTGTCCACTCGAATTTCTCTGTCTTTTTTGTTAATTTTGTGAGTGGCTTAGCGATTCGCGAGAAATTTTCAATAAATTTCCTATAGTATCCTGCTAGGCCTATAAAGGATTGAATATCCTGGATTTTTTTTGGCATCGGAAATTCTCTTATTGCTGTTAATTTCGAAGGGTCTGGAGCTATTCCGTTTTCAGAAATAATATGTCCCAAGTAAATTACTTCTTTGCGAAAAAATTCGCATTTATCTGGCTGTAGCTTTAAATTAAATTTTCGCAGTCGTTGCAGCACTTCTTTAAGTCGCTTGTTATGATCGTCTAGACTCGATCCGTATATCACGATATCGTCGAGATAAACTAAGCATCTGAGTCCTTGTATTCCTGTTAGGACGGAATTCATTAATCTTTGAAATGTTGCTGGCGCATTTTTTAACCCGAACGGCATTCGATTAAATTCGTAATGACCGTAGGGAGTGGAAAAAGCTGTTTTCATTTTATCTCGTTCAGTCATCGGAATTTGATGATATCCTGATGCTAAATCTAATGTAGTAAAATATTTCGCATTTCCTAGCTGATCCAGAATGTCAGTTATGTTTGGCAAAGGAAATGAATCGCCTATCGTTAGCTCATTTAGCTTCCGGAAATCTATTACCACTCGGAGCTTCGGTTTTCCAGATGCGTCCATCTTTTTCGGCACTAGCAGTGGTGCATTCCATTGACTTGTGCTAGTCCGAATGATTTCATTTTTCAACATTTCATTTATTTGCTGATTGACTTCTGTCTTATGTTTTTCTGGCAAGCGATATGGTCTCACGTTCACCGGTGCGGTATCAGCACGTGTGTTTATTTCATGCTCTATCGTCGCGGTGCATGTCAGTGGTTCTCCCTCTAAGTGAAAAACGTCACTGTATGTACGTCACTGTTCCTCGCAGATTTTAAAGAGTGTCCGCCTCTCTTCTGCGTTTAGATGCTGCGTTCTCAATAACTGTCAAATTTGCTGCTTACGGGATATAGCATTTTTCATTTTTCTTCCCGTCTCTATGGTGTTTATCTCTTTTATGTTTTCCTCCATGTCCTCCAGTGTAACTATGGGGATTGCCAATTCAATGGTATTGTCCGTTGTGTTCATTATACTTACAGGACATGCAAAATTGTTTGGTTCTACCAGGCAGCTTCCAATATATACTCCTGGCGCTGTTACGGCGCTTTCGCTTGTACGGACTATTCCTATTTGATTCTGGTTTACAGCTGCTTTGATAATTGTTTCGCTACGTGGTTTCAGAGTTATTTTTCTGCATGGATGCAATTTTAATATGTTATCCTTTATTTTTATTTGTTTGTAATCGTAGGTTGCCGTTTGTTTTTTAAGAAAATCTATTCCTAGAAATATTTCCTAGAATTCCTTTATGCTCTATTGCTATGTCATCCTTTACGACATAAAATGCATGCTTGATGGCATGTTTGTTGATTATAATTGTCGCGTACATTTTCCCTAGTGTATATATCCTATGTCCACTGATTCCTGTGAGCGCAATTTTCTTTTCATATATAGGTGTATTGTCCTTCAAATTTTTTAATTTAATTAGAGAAATTGTTGATCCGGAATCGTACAGCATGTTTATCGTTTCGCCCTTTGCTTCACGGATCGGTAGTGATACTTGCAGCAGCTCATCTTTGGCTGACGCGTGCGTATTTTTAACATGTGTTATGCGATATTCTGAGGCAGGTCGCGGTTGTTTCTTTCTCGCTTCCTTCTCTTCTCCTTCGCTATCGCTTGAGGAGTCAATGCTCTTTTTTCTCTGTCTATGCGGAGTTTTTTTGCTCACGCATGCTTTCTTTATGCTTTATTTTATTAATTGGCTTGGAATCACGATTTTTAGTGTTATTTACTTTAGGATGTCCGTTCAAATTCCAACATTCCTCACGGGTGTGTCCTGACTTTTTACAATGCTTGCAAAATTTATTCACGGTATTTACTCGCGAATTTTTTTCTGGTTTTGGTAACGTAAATTTACTGTTTCGACAGTCGCGTCCGTAATGTTCATTTTTTCCGCATTTAAAGCATTGAATATTCGGATCTCTATTCGCTCGCGTTGGTTTATTGTCATTTTTATTTTTATTTGCGAAACCATAAGCTCGGGTGCCTGTTGGTCCAATAAGTTTTTCTTCCATGCTCGCGCCGTTTATCGCTTCCTGGAGCGTGGTATACCTTTGTGAACGTACGAGAGTCTTTAATTCTTCTCGCAGTCCAATTTGATAATTTGTTAAAGCTTGTTTTTTAATCGTTTCCTGGATTGCCCTTTTAAAGGTAGAGGATCGTTCCTCTCCTTCCACCATGGATTCGTATAATTTCATGGCTATTAAATCGACACGCTGTCCGAAAGCGTAAGCACTTTCACTTGATTTTTGTTTCAAAGAGTTGAATTCGATCTGTAAGTGCGTCGTGCTTTGTTTCACCTGATGGTAAGCTTCGAGTTGTTGCTTCAATTCTTCGAAGGTTTGTACGTCTCGCGTTTCAAAATCTTGCATAGCTTTACCTTTTAGCTTAGTATACAAAATTGCTTGCATCAATGACTCTTCATCCGCGGGATTAATGTTTTGTACCGCGTATGTACAAGCGTTAAGAAATTCTTGTAATTTATGTCGCGATGTTCCGTCAAATTCATTATTCGGGAGTCATTATTCGCGCTTCTTTTAATGGTAAGTAGTGCGGGGCGGCGCTACGCCTATTTCTTATATCTCTTTCAGTGCGGCCGTATGTATTATATCGAGGGGGACATCGTCTGAATTTACTCGTGTTTCATTTATATTTCCTCGATTAGTAAGCATATTGTGCATTTGTTCGCGTAGGTTTATTATTTCTACCTGCATTTCGCGAAAGTTTTGGATGAGTTCGGCTAACAAGATATTACTTGTGCCCTCGGCCGGGTGGACGCTGGCATCCTCATGAGTCGCGGCGGCACCTTGTTCGGCTTGTTGCGCTCGCATGCGCTCGATTTCTCTTTCGACAGCTTCGTGGTTCATATTTCTTCCCGGATTTAAAATACTAAGGTCGACGGATAATGGCGAATAATTTCTTCTGAATGTTACTTGATTAACGCGTGATCCGTTTTGTTCGGAAGTATCAATATTACGCGCTTCGGATGACTCAGAACTCGGATAATAATTTTCTAAATTTTTTCGCACGCTATCTCGTATGTCGCGGACAGCTTCTTCCGCTACTTGTATCGGTGGTACAAGTCCTGACCTATTCTCTAATCGCGTTGGCTCGCTCAGAAATCGCGGGTTTTAAACCTAACTCGCTTTGTTGGCTCCGACATTTAATTGTAAATTTTGACTTACATTAGTAGTACAATGGCTCGCATGGTCGCGTATCGGGTTGCTATTCGGATCGCTCGAGTGCTGACGCTGCTGGATTGTTGTTGTCCCGCGTTGGTGCGTTGTCCGTCGGCGATGCGTTGTCCGTCCGCGTTGCGTTGCCTTGACCGTGGATCGACGCTGGTCCTTGGGCGCTGGTGTTTCCTTTCAGCTGCTTGGTCGTGATTTCTTTTTCACTGTCGTCCGTATATGTTACGTGTTGCCGTGTTTAAGTCTATCTGCTTAGTATAGCAGTGGCTCTTTTAATTCTGTGTTTTCTTTTCTATTGCAGGAGTTAAGGAGTTTTTTCCTTCAGGAGCTTTTCTACAGTCCTGGACCTCAGCTATCCTACCGCTGCCACCAAAATGTTGTGCCCGACGCGGCACAGGGTGTGGGGTAGCCGGGAGAGGAAAATAATCGCTCCAATTATTTAACAACAGAAATTTATTACACAGAATATACTTATTTATCCCTTATCTTTAGTCGGTTTTCTCAAGCCTTAATGTCGTCCTTTCCTGGATCCTTTCGTGATTAGTAATTATGTCGGGAGCTTCGTAGCACGGTTTGGTGGCTAGCCCTCGGATTCGCACTATATCTTATTAACGGTTGTTCTCGTTGGACAATTTAATGGTTAGTCTTCGCGCACTACTCTGACTATAGATTCACTGTTTATGACTGTCCGCCGCGGATCCGCGGTGGACGGCTTTTATTCCCTCAATTTTGGAGATTTTTGGAGGGGATCGCCCGGCGACATGACCATGTATGGTCATGGAGGTTTTTCCGGGTCGTCCAAAGTCCAAGTGCTAACGAAGGAAGTTCAAAGTTGAATTCCTTCGTTAGCGTTTTCGCGCTTCCGGGTGAACGTTCTTACGCTTGGATCACTGAGGCAGCGATTCTATCAGGCTGCCGCATTTCCCAACAATATTTCATATATTGCTGACACTTATTTTAATTATATATAGGTACTAATATTTAAATAGGTTATAGTCTGCGAGACTATAACATAATTAATGTCTAATTTCGAAATATGGTACACGTAAACGACATCAGCGCCGCACTTGATACTAATAAATGTACAAATTTCAACCTCTTTTAAATAAAAAAATTGGTGGAAATTGGTCTCCTGGTTCTAATCTTCATAGTATATATATACATGTATTATTTATACCATCATAATAAAATTATTTAAAATATTAATCAGCTAAGAATTGTTAATTTTGTCTAAAAATATACGATACAGAATTATGTTCTTACTTCTAATACATTCTTCAACTTCTTTTTGTGTATGTTTGCGTGAATCTTCTTTGTGCATATTTAAAAAAATTTTTGTATTGTTATTATTTAAAAAGAGATGACACGAATATTGTAATATTATTTACGATTTATTAAATTTTAAAATATTTTTTAAATATGTCACTGCTCGATTATAAAGATTTAATGTTTTTTTTTTAGACTTTTTAATGAATATTTAAACATCTCAAGAACCATAATAAAAACAATTTTAATATTGCTTACTTGTATCAACTATAGGCACTTTTGGATATACTGGTAAGGTCAACGAATCGCTATCACTTTCATCATCGCTTTCATCAGTCTCATATTGTTTTCTGGCTTTAAATTTTCTTTGTGCTTTGTCATCGATATCGGAATTAATATCGGAATTCATTTCGACCTTTTTTAGTTTATTGCGTGCTTCACCATAGGATTCTATAAAAATATGACATTTAATAATTTTTATATACAATGTTTTTTCTAATATTTTCTAAAGACGATAGATAGCAAATTAAAAGAAATCTTGTGATGTTTACTTACCAAATATACACTAAATACTCGTTTAATTGGATACATTAATCAATCATCTTGAGGAGTTTGTTGTCTTTTTATTGCTTTAATGATATAGTGATCTGTCTTATAATTGGGATACCAACATTTGTTGGTGTTTTTTTGTATCCACTTCTCAGGTTACTTGGATTCCATCTTCAAATTCTACTAAATGAAATGGATTGTTCAGAGCCATGTTCAAAAAAATTAAATCTGAAAAAATACATGCAACGTACATGTAGAATGCATCAACGAAACATGTAAAAAATACACATATAAAGATATACATACATTATGCAACAATGGTAGAAGTATGAATGTATCATAAAAATTGAATTTTACATATTTTGTTTTAACAAAAGTTAAAGGCCAGGCCAATAAATTTTCACATTTTGCTGTCGACTTATATATTCCTAAGAAGGAGGAATTACATGGGTCAGTATAGAGATCACTCAAATTTATGAATTTTCGACCAATAATAAAAAGATCATTAGCAGCATTAGTGACAATATTCTCTATGATAACAATCGAACCATCGTTTAAACTACAGCAGTTATTTGGATTATAAATAGATAGGGTAAAATCTTCTCTTGAAAATATTGAATATTGACAACCATTTATTCCAGGTAAGATTGGGCCCATATTATGTGTTCTATGTGCACCTATTTTTCTGTGTTTCTTTTCAAACGGTACACAATATTCCAATTCTGTTAAACGATTGTGAATTTGTTGTAAGGGACGTTCAGCTTTTCTAAGATACTGTTTCATTTTTTTAAAATAATTTTCATATCGAAAAGCGCTGAATGTATCCAGAGGTCCAAATTTTCTAACATCATCTGCTAAATGAATCAGTCCATGTATATTAAAAGATATATGCTGTGGCCCATATAAAATTTTGAATGACTGCACAAAATGTTGTAGTAAAGAATCTGCATAAGTAATATGTAAGAGATCTGGAGAACACAATAACCGAATGGCTATGTGTAATGTTAAAAAATTCTTGTAGATATTTTTCTTGATATAATTCTTCAAAATAATGGGACCAATATATAGGAGAAAAAGTCTGAACTCTGTAGCTTTCCATAAGCTTAAGAAATGTAATTCTCGTGGTTTACGAACAAATTCTATAGGTATCGATGATCGCATTTCAATTAAGAATCTGGAAATACTGCTTAATGATCGTGTCGGCAATCGAACATTTAATGGTCCGGATAACCAAAAATTCAAAATTTTCTTGATCACGCCAATGCAAACTAGGTGCATATAATCCAACGGGATGTTAGTTATCATTCCAAAATTCGGTATATCTGATAAAATACTCAATCTAGTGTGATGTTCTATTTGTCTTTGTACAAGAAAACTTTCATTTGTCCGTCTAGGACAATTTATATCTGGGAAGCACATTCTCCCATTAATATATTCACCTTCAATTGTACATTTTGGACAACTAAAGTAACCGGTATGTCCTTTTGTGGCAGTTACAAAAGATTTTGCGGGTGCATCAGCAATTAAGGAATCTATGGATACACGTATATGTTTTCCTTTATATTCAAGTCCTTCAGTTAGAAGAATTTTTGCCTCAGTCACAAAATCACGCAAAAATTCATTACAATCATACGGTTTCTTAGGACCAAAATAACAACCTATGATAAAAATATCACAAAAGTTGGGTCTCACCGAGCCTAAAATAGGCCACAATTGACTATTAGAAGATTTTGAAATTGGCAGTCCATCTATGCTGATTTGCACTGAAATTAAATCAATGTCATCTTGACTTTTTTGTAGGAACGTCATTAGTGCTGATTTTAAGCCATTATGAAAATATTCGCCTGGTGCAATTCTTCGTACATTAGTATATGTTGGTGTTTTCATCAATGTTTTAGAGCTTTTTGGCAAATAACTAAAGCCATGGTTTTTTAAAATTAACAATAATGCAGTAACTGCTACATGTGATATCTGAAATTGTACTGCCCAATTTGTTAAATCGTCCTTAATTGATGCAACAGTAGACAAATTTATAGTGTCAGCATTTTTCTCGTTATTAAAAATGGGTCTGATTGGACAGAAATCCTTCAAATTTGAATTACTATTGTAATCAAGATTATATGCAACATTTTCATTGCAAACATTACAATATTGTTGTGGCAGTTCATTCTTTAATGCAACATTTGTTGCCTGATCAAGCTCGCGGTTAACATCGCTAATTACATGTACAATATCGCTTGAATTTTGTTCCTCGTGTATCTCAACAAAATCTGTTGATAACTTATTTATATTGTCGACAATTGCAATATTATGTGTATTGCGTTTTAATCGTCGATAATGTCTTTTTGATCTCTGATAACAATTTTCGTTTTGGCATGATTGTTTTGATATATCCTACAAAATATTTAAATGTAAGATATCGAAAACTAAATATTTCGCAATATTTTGTATTTTATATCAAAATATGTTAAGACTAAAACATAAAATATTTCGTAAACTATTCAATTTTTGGCTATTTTATCCTTATAATTTTTTATAATAACTAATCATTGCCCTACTTTGTATATTACATCAAGAAAAATTTCTAATATGTATATTTGTTATACAAAATTATTTAATACGAATCGCTTCTGTCACCATATTAGATATACGATAATATATGAAGGGATAAGAACACATGCATTTTATGTGAAAGTGATATTAAGTGTGCGATATGATTGTACACTTAATTTAAAATAGTAACTCAAATTTAAAATAATGAAGCATTGTAAAAAGCAGAATAAAATTAAAAAAAGCTTTTCAAAACACAAGAACTAAACTAATACTAAACAACTCTTAACAAATTTTACCACCAAATCAAAAATTACAGTTCCATAAGAAAATAATCATAAAGTAAGTTTTATTTAAGTCCAATGTCAATCATTGTGGTATTTTCCTTTTCATTATGGAAATAAATTTCAGCAAAACAGTTGTTGAAGATGCAGTAATGTTCACACGTACACACACACACACACACACACACACACACACATGTCGACTTCGGCGCATCCACATCGCGCATACAGAACACAGACACACTCACACGCACTACGTACACCCCGTCATGCAACACTAGTAGTATCGAGAAGGAACTTACCGTGAGAGCAGAAAGTCGCGATATACATATACGAATGAGTGTACAGAAGCACATTAAATGAACATTTCTTTGATGAGCAAGTAACCTCTTGTCTTAATTATTTCGCTAAGCCCTACTATATAACCACAGGTTATGGGCCCAGTGGTATAAGTAACTGAAGGTTGGTGAAATAAAATAAAAGAAAGAGTCGTGAGAAAAGTCAATTTGTGACCGCGTGGCAAAGCTAACCTATAAAAATGCATTCAAACGGAGCGTCGAAAATTGCATTGTTAGACAAAAGAAACTACGATGTCTGGCAAGTGCGAATGAAGTCCATCCTGGTGAAACATGACCGATGGGGCTACGTCAGCGGAGAATGTCCAATCCCGACCGGAAGTGATGCAACAGCACGCGAAATGATGCGTTGGAAGAGCAACGACGAGAAGGCCAAGGCCGATATTATCCTGTCGATTGGCGACGCGGAATTGAAGACCGTGTCCAAGTGTACCACGTCGAAGGAAGTTTGGGACAAATTGCAGACAATCCACGCATCGAAGGGGCCGGTTCGCAAAATAGAATTGCTGACTGATATCACGTCATTCAAGATTGATGAGGACGACGATTTCCGTGAGAAGCTGGACACATTTACCAGCGCGATAGAGCAACTGGAAGGTATGAAAATTGACATACCAAATGACATGTTAGTGGTATTGATACTAAAAGGTCTGCCGCCGAGCTTTGAGAATTTCAGATGCGCAATTAGATCCAAGGATGAATTGCCAAACACGGAGACGCTGACGGGAAAAATTCTAGACGAACGAAAAAGTAGACAATCTACGGAACCGGAAGAAGATAACAACACACTCTACGCCGGCAATCGACACGGCAGAGTACAACAGACAAAAACCAACAAAATAAGACCCAGTAAGCTGCACCCATGCCACATTTGCGGTGGTACAAATCATTGGGCGGCACAATGTCGAAATCACAACCGAAATACAGCAAAGAAAATCAATTCAGCGGTAGAAACGAACGAGAACCACTACATCGAGTAGCACGACCAGAGGAAGCCAAGAATGTGACGTCCACGCCGAGATGGTGCTTGGATAGTGGATGCACCACGCACATGTGTTCCAACGAGGAGATGCTGACCGACATCCAGGAATGTACGGCGACATTGAACATGGCGAACAAGTCATCGACGACAGCGAGAGCCAAGGGCATCGCACACATCAACGCGGCGAAAAACAAAGATAACGTACAGTTGAATTTGCATAACACCTTACTTGTCAAGGACCTCAGGACTAATCTCATTTCTATGTCAAAAATCACCCGAAATGATCGAGAGATTTTATTTAGAAAAGATGACGCGCTCATCAAAGACCTAAATGGAGAAGTCAAGATGATTGCAGATCGGATTGGAGATCTGTACTACCTACGGGAAGCTGAAGAGCAAGTGAAGGCAGCAACGACTGAAGAAACTAACATAAAAGACGCGAATTTATGGCACGCAAGACTAGGGCACTTGCATATGGATGCTGTGATCAATCTGTCGAAAGGAAGAGCCATAGGAAAACCGTTGGAGAAGAATACGCGGTCGTGCGACGTATGTCACCGTGGAAAATTAACGATAAAGCCATTCACACCCAGAGAAGAAAGAAACAGTGGACTACTGGACATAATCCATACGGATTTGTGCCAGCCTTCGAGTATCAAATCAGAAGGTGGAAACAAATACTTCGTAACGTTTATAGACGATTACAGTGGGTGGTGTGAACTGTACTTGCTAAGGAGCAAGGAAGATGTATTGGAAACGTTCAAAGTGTACAAAAACTATGTAGAAAAACAAACCGGACGAAAAATCAAGGCGTTACAATCCGACAATGGTCGTGAATATTGTAACAGACAATTTGATGATTACCTGAAGCGCGAGGGTATTAAGAGACGGCTACCAGTGCCGTATACCCCACAACAAAATGGCGTCGCAGAGCGCATGAACAGAACCATCATCGATATGACTAGATGTCTGCTAATTCAGGCTGGATTTACGACAAAATACTGGGGTGAAGCTATTACAACAGCTAACTACCTGAGGAATAGATGTCCTAGTAGAAGCCATGGAGGATTAACTCCATTTGAACTGTGGTTTGAAAGAAAACCAAGCTCGAAACACTTAAGAGTCATTCGGCGCGAAGGCGTTTGTGCTGAAAAAAGGACCAGGTCGACAAAAATTAGACGAAAAATCTACGGAAGGAAGACTGGTGGGATACAGCGAAACAGCAAAGGCTTACAGAGTCAGACTAAACAACACGGGAAAAATTATCGTGACAAGAGATGTTTTCATAAATGAAGAATACACCATGAAAGGTCATGGATTTACACAACTGGATGTTGAATACACCCATCCAGCGGAGAACGACATGAGACAAGAAGCTGTTCAAGAAGAGCGTCAAATGAACCAACAGCCAAAACGGGCAAGAGGAAGACCCAGAAAACAGAAGACTGGGAAGCCAGGGCGACCAAAAACACTGTACAGATATGTCAGTGCGTCGAGTGTTGCTTCGAGCCGTGCGTCGAGTCGCGAAAATTTGTCACTAGACGAAAATGTCCAATCAGAGCACGATGGCGAAGTCATCGACAATGTTTTTGACCAAGAAAGTGGAGAAGAAACATCAGAAGCAAAACAACCACTCGAAACGTCGTTTATACCGAATATAGAAAAACGTCCAAGGACAGATATACACGTGAGCCAACCAGAGAAGTTACCTGATAATGACCAGACAGATGAACACAACGATGAACAAATGGAAGTGAATTTCATCGAACAAATGGCTCTAACGATGGATATTGACGTCGAAGAAGCGATTCAAGGACCTGAATCGCAGCAATGGAAACGCGCCATAGCAGAAGAGGTACGTTCTCACCTCAAACATGAGACGTGGGAGCTCGTAAAGCGTCCAGAGCAAGGGAGAGTAATAGGCTCCAAATTAATCCTCAAGAATAAGACAGATACCGAAGGAAAAATCGAGCGAAGAAAGGCGCGAATAGTGGCCAGGGGCTTTACACAAAGACCTGGATTCGACTTTGATGAAACAGCGGCACCAGTAGCAAGACTGGACACCATTAGATTACTGGTGGCCTTGTCAATAGGAATGGGAGCAAGGATACATCAAATGGACGTCGAAACGGTATATCTCCATGGAGAAATCGACGAGGAGCTATACATGGAAGTTCCAGCAATGCTGAAAGAAACTCTAGAAGACATAATACGTAGCGAACGAAGAGACTCGCCGATACTACCGAACGCCGCAAAAATGCAGGAGAGCCTCGCAGAAGGAAATCAAGCGTGCAGGCTACGCAAGGCGATTTATGGATTAAAACAATCCGGAAGAAAATGGTACGAGCGTTTAAGTGCAGTACTCAAAAGATTAGGAATGAAACCCACGGTATCAGACCCGTGTTTATTCCAACGTCGACAAGGACGGGGAACCTTATTATTGGCAATCTACGTGGATGATTTATTAGTAACGTCGAACAACGAAGAGTGTGATCGAAGATCTGAAAAAGGGACTAAAACGAGAGTTTCAGATAAAGGACTTAGGCGAGGCGAAATATTGCTTAGGCATTGAAATCAAGCAAGAAAACGGACGTGTGAGCTTGAGTCAAAGAAAGTACATCGAAGAGCTGCTGAAAAGATTCGGCATGACCACATGTACACCGCAAAATACACCAGCAAGCCCAACATCAAGGGTGAAAGCAGCCACGAACCCGACAAAACCGTCGAAGAATCCACACTACCGAGAATTAGTGGGATCATTAATGTATCTAGCCGTAGCGACGAGACCGGACATCGCGCACAGTGTAAGCGTGCTGAGCCAATTCAATGAGGATCCAAAGGAGGAACACTGGGGCGCTGCGAAGAGAGTGCTCAGATACTTGAAAGGAACACCGAATCTAGCGCTCATTTACGAGAGACCAGTGGACAAAATAGTCGGGTATGCCGACGCAGATTGGGGAAATGACCCCGCAGATTCAAAGTTATATACAGGGTACGCATTCATACTGGGAGGAGCCGCGATCAGCTGGAAGTCTAGGAAACAGAGGACCGTGGCGTTGTCAACGACTGAGGCTGAATATAAGGCGCTCACTGAGGCGACGAAGGAGTCGATGTACTTAAGAGGACTCCTCAACGAGTTAGGATTCCCAAAGTTATCAGATGGAACGGTTTATTGCGACAACCAGGGCGCAATAAAATTATCGACGGCGACTGGATTCCATGATCGAACAAAACATGTCAGAATCCATTTCAATTTCGTTAAGGAAGCTGTAAAAGATAAAGACATACTCGAATATAAACCAACGGACAAAATGGTCGCCGACATTTTAACAAAATCGCTGCCATGGGAGAAGCACAACGAATTTGTGAACGCACTGGGAATAAAGGAGACGGCGTGAGAAGATATTGGTACGCGTTCACATTAAGGGAGAGTGTTGAAGATGCAGTAATGTTCACACGTACACACACACACACACACACACACACATGTCGACTTCGGCGCATCCACATCGCGCATACAGAACACAGACACACTCACACGCACTACGTACACCCCGTCATGCAACACTAGTAGTATCGAGAAGGAACTTACCGTGAGAGCAGAAAGTCGCGATATACATATACGAATGAGTGTACAGAAGCACATTAAATGAACATTTCTTTGATGAACAAGTAACCTCTTGTCTTAATTATTTCGCTAAGCCCTACTATATAACCACAACAGTAATGATAATAATAAAGTAATATTAGCAATATATTGATAATATATAGCAATATGTAAAACATATATCGGTATTATAAATACAACAGTTTAAAAAACTACTTTAATTTTATATTAATTACAATAAGAAATAGTGTTTATCCAGTAAGAATTTAATTTTTAATCTCCTTACTTTTAAAGAAAAAAGTGAAACACTTTTATTTTCTAAATATAAAGTTGCTAAATGAGCAATGTTAACAGAATCAGTTTTTGTAATAAGTAATAAAAAACATAATCTAATCGAACGAATTTTACATTAATAGTATTATTAATTTAATACTTTAATTTCTATAGCAAGTTGTATATATTTATAATATTCCATAGAATTTGATATAAAAAATAAGCAAATTTGATATAAATAATAAGCATTAAAGATACTATCAAAATAAACAAAAGAAAAAGTAAAAGCAAGATTTTTAAAACAAAAAATATGTATTTTTAAAAATGTACTTAAAAATTTTATTTTCAGAACATGTCAAAAATTCAATAATACAATTTTGTTAAAAAACATTTATTGTGTAATTTTGAATATATGTTTAATTTAATTAATATCTGAAAAAAATTAACAATATTTACATAAAATTCTGTGATGCAGTTGAGATATATACACTTCGAGCTTACGAAATTCTCATTTAATACTTCAAAGAGTCAAAGCCTTTACCCTCCGTTTTTTTCTTATTTTAATTAAACATATATACAAATTCTTTCTTAAATAAAAAAATTTAAATTGATAAGCGCATGTATATACAGGGTGTCCGTCGATTTTCGACCTAAATGAAATAAATAAGTAAATTGGCTCGAATTAAGAAGGAATGACCTGTATTGTTTGGGATTGTCGCAATAATTAACGAAATATTAAATAAAAAAGATCGGCCAATCTGCGTGAGTAAAAGCACGCGGCGACGAGAGTCGTCCCACCGTAATCCGATACTACGAGCGCGGCGAAGCGGTGGGCGGTCGCTCTCCGAGACATGATGGTGGTTTGCGATATATCGCAATACCGCGCCGAAAAATGACCCGTCCCCCTTTTCGTGGCGAGAAAATGATGCGCTATCATTTCCACACCACCTTGCGGTAGATAGCATGGTGCGCTTTTTTTATAGTGGTTTCCCCCATAGGCCTATTCCACTCTCAATTTAAAAATTATTCAAAATGCTATTTACTATACGCTGAATATATCGTAAATGTAAAAAATTAATGGTGACAGTACCTTTACAAAAATTGATTCGTGGTTGAAAATCCCTCGATAAAATGTATTGCACGCGTTGATAATGTGATACGATGATAAAATTCTTCAAGAATCTTTTCTTAATTTCGTACACGAAGACGCACTGCTGGACCGGTTATCCCGATATTATGCACGACACTCAGTTTCACATAATTATTGCACAACACGTAAAATTGTACGGCCACTTGGTTTTCGTGCACGCCCGAGAAATGATTCCATGTAATTGCGGCCGCACGATAAATATTTTCTCCCGCTAGTCCGTATGCCACAATCATATCCGTATATTCCTGCGAAGTACACTTTACTTTCTCTGTTAATTTACTACGCAAACACAAGATTTTTATTAAAACGTCTTAGCTCTCGCACGCTGTTACCAGACTGCGTACGCCAGCAGCACGCAACTACAGCTGACAGCTGAGCGGACATGTGAGTGTAAGCGTACGTGTGAGTTCGACGCCTGCGCACTATGATTACACTCGCATGTCCGCTCAGCTGTAGTTGCGTGCTGCTGGCGTACGCAGTCTGGTAACAGCGTGCGAGAGCTAAGACGTTTTAATAAAAATCTTGTGTTTGCGTAGTAAATTAACAAGAAAGTGAAGTGTACTCTGCAGGAATATACGGATATGATTGTGGCATACGGACTAGCGGGAGAAAATACTTATCGTGCGGCCACAATTTACATGGAATCATTTCTCGGGCGTGCACGAAAACCAAGTGGCCGTACAATTTTACGTGTTGTGCAATAATTATGTGAAACTGAGTGTCGTGCATAATATCGGAATAACCGGTCCAGCAGTGTGTCTTCGTGTACGAATGAAGAAAGGATTCTTGAAGAATTTTATCATCGTATCACATTATCAACGCGTGCAATACGTACATTTTATCGAGGGATTTTCAACCACGAATCAATTTCTGTAAAGGTACTGTCCATTAATTTTTTACATTTACGATATATTCAGCGTATAGTAAATAGCATTTTGAATAATTTTTAAATTGAGAGTGGAATAGGCCTATGGGGGAAACCACTATAAAAAAAGCGCACCATGCTATCTACCGCAAGGTGGTGTGGAAATGATAGCGCATCATTTTCTCGCCAAAAGGGGGGACGGGTCATTTTTCGGCGCGGTATTGCGATATATCGCAAACCACCATCATGTCTCGGAGAGCGACCCGCCCACCGCTTCGCCGCGTTCGTAGTATCGGATTACGGTGGGACGACTCTCGTCGCCGCGCGCTTTTACTCACGCAGATTGGCCGATCTTTTTTATTTAATATTTCGTTAATTATTGCGACAATCCCAAAGCAATACCGGTCATTTCTTGTTAATTCGAGCCAATCTACTTATTTATTTCATTAAGGTCGAAAATCGACGGACACCCTGTATATATATACAGCGTGTGTCAAAAGTTCCGGACGCTGGATAATTTGAAAAATACGCATCACAGAGGAAAATGACCTAGACAAAATTATAGGATTTTTCCCGGGCAATCCGACGGTGACCTTAGATTTGACCTTGGGTAGTCATTTGAAGGTCACATAAAGATTACCTTCAATTTCTTAAATGGAACCCCCTATTTTTCATTGCATATTCTTGTAGCTTATCTCGAGAGCTTTCCAAAACACTATAATTAAGTACCTTTTTATTAAGTACTTTTTGAGTTATAAGGCTTGAAATAATTTCTTAATTTTACATAAACCATAAAATATCTAATAAATCATTCATTTTTCGATTATCTTACCTTCATACTTTTATGTACAAAATAATGAGAGGAATCAATTGGTGTAAAGAAAACACATAGTTGTTTCGAAGAAAAAATATGTAATTTGCAATTAA
>NW_020229846.1:951091-1001730 GCF_003227725.1 Camponotus floridanus
ATTTTTGCCTCAGTCACAAAACACGCAAAAATTCATTACAATCATACGGTTTCTTAGGACCAAATAGAAACCTATTGATAAAATATCAACAAAAGTTGGGTACTCACCGAGCCTAAATAGGCCACAATTGACTATTAGAAGTTTGAATTGGCAGTCCATCTATGCTGATTTGCACTGAAATTAAATCAAATGTCATCTTGACTTTTTTGTAGAACGTCATTAGTGTGTTTAAGCCATTATGAAAATATTCGCCTGGTGCAATTCTTTACATTAGTATATGTTGGTGTTTTCATCAATGTTTTAGAGCTTTTTGGCAAATAACTAAAGCCAGTTTTTTAAAATTAACAATTAATGCAGTAACTCACATGTGATATCTGAAAATGTACTGCCAATTTGTTAAATCGTCCTAATTGATGCAACAGTAGACAAATTTATAGTGTCAGCATTTTTCTCGTTATTAAAAATGGGTCTGATTGGACAGAAATCCTCAAATTTGAATTACTATTGTAATCAAGATTATATGCAACATTTTCATTGCAAACATTACAATATTTGTTGTGGCAGTTCATTCTTTAATGCAACATTGTTGCCTGATCAAGCTCGCGGTTAGCATCGCTAATTACATGTACAATATCGCTTGAATTTGTTCCTCGTGTATCTCAACAAAATCTGTTGATAACTTATTTATATTGTCGACAATTGCAATATTATGTGTATTGCGTTTAATCGTCGATAATGTCTTTTTGACATCTCTGATAACAATTTTCGTTTTGGCATGATTGTTTTGATATATCCTACAAAATATTTAAATGTAAGATATCGAAAACTAAATATTTCGCAATATTTGTATTTTATATCAAAATATGTTAAGACTAAAACATAAAATATTTCGTAAACTATTCAATTTTTGGCTATTTTATCCTTATAATTTTTTATAATAACTAATCATTGCCCTACTTTGTATATTACATCAAGAAAAATTTCTAATATGTATATTTGTTATACAAAATTATTTAATACGAATCGCTTCTGTCACCATATAGATATACGATAATATATGAAGGATAAGAACACATGCATTTTATGTGAAAGTGATATTAAGTGTGCGATATGATTGTACACTTAATTTAAAATAGTAACTCAAATTTAAAATAATGAAGCATTGTAAAAAGCAGAATAAAATTAAAAAAAGCTTTTCAAAACACAAGAACTAAACTAATACTAAACAACTCTTAACAAATTTTACCACCAAATCAAAAATTACAGTTCCATAAGAAAATAATCATAAAGTAAGTTTTATTTAAGTCCAATGTCAATCATTGTGGTATTTTCCTTTTCATTATGGAAATAAATTTCAGCAAAACAGTTGTTGAAGATGCAGTAATGTTCACACGTACACACACACACACACACACACATGTCGACTTCGGCGCATCCACATCGCGCATACAGAACACAGACACACTCACACGCACTACGTACACCCCGTCATGCAACACTAGTAGTATCGAGAAGGAACTTACCGTAAGAGCAGAAAGTCGCGATATACATATACGAATGAGTGTACAGAAGCACATTAAATGAACATTTCTTTGATGAGCAAGTAACCTCTTGTCTTAATTATTTCGCTAAGCCCTACTATATAACCACAGGTTATGGGCCCAGTGGTATAAGTAACTGAAGGTTGGTGAAATAAAATAAAAGAAAGAGTCGTGAGAAAAGTCAATTTGTGACCGCGTGGCAAAGCTAACCTATAAAAATGCATTCAAACGGAGCGTCGAAAATTGCATTGTTAGACAAAAGAAACTACGATGTCTGGCAAGTGCGAATGAAGTCCATCCTGGTGAAACATGACCGATGGGGCTACGTCAGCGGAGAATGTCCAAATCCCGACCGGAAGTGATGCAACAGCACGCGAAATGATGCGTTGGAAGAGCAACGACGAGGAAGGCCAAGGCCGATATTATCCTGTCGATTGGCGACGCGGAATTGAAGACCGTGTCCAAGTGTACACGTCGAAGGAAGTTTGGGACAAATTGCAGACAATCCACGCATCGAAGGGGCCGGTTCGCAAAATAGAATTGCTGACTGATATCACGTCATTCAAGATTGATGAGGACGACGATTTCTGTGAGAAGCTGGACACATTTACCAGCGCGATAGAGCAACTGGAAGGTATGAAAATTGACATACCAAATGACATGTTAGTGGTATTGATACTAAAAGGTCTGCCGCCGAGCTTTGAGAATTTCAGATGCGCAATTAGATCCAAGGATGAATTGCAAACACGGAGACGCTGACGGGAAAAAATTCTAGACGAACGAAAAAGTAGACAATCTACGGACCGGAAGAAGATAACAACACACTCTACGCCGGCAATCGACACGGCAGAGTACAACAGACAAAAACCAACAAAATAAGACCCAGTAAGCTGCACCCATGCCACATTTGCGGTGGTACAAATCATTGGGCGGCACAATGTCGAAATCACAACCGAAATACAGCAAAGAAAATCAATTCAGCGGTAGAAACGAACGAGAACCACTACATCGAGATAGCACGACCAGAGGAAGCCAAGAATGTGACGTCCACGCCGAGATGGTGCTTGGATAGTGGATGCACCACGCACATGTGTTCCAACGAGGAGATGCTGACCGACATCCAGGAATGTACGGGCGACATTGAACATGGCGAACAAGTCATCGACGACAGCGAGAGCCAAGGGCATCGCACACATCAACGCGGCGAAAAACAAAGATAACGTACAGTTGAATTTGCATAACACCTTACTTGTCAAGGACCTCAGGACTAATCTCATTTCTGTGTCAAAAATCACCCGAAATGATCGAGAGATTTTATTTAGAAAAGATGACGCGCTCATCAAAGACCTAAATGGAGAAGTCAAGATGATTGCAGATCGGATTGGAGATCTGTACTACCTACGGGAAGCTGAAGAGCAAGTGAAGGCAGCAACGACTGAAGAAACTAACATAAAAGACGCGAATTTATGGCACGCAAGACTAGGGCACTTGCATATGGATGCTGTGATCAATCTGTCGAAAGGAAGAGCCATAGGAAAACCGTTGGAGAAGAATACGCGGTCGTGCGACGTATGTCACCGTGGAAAATTAACGATAAAGCCACTCACACCCAGAGAAGAAAGAAGCAGTGGACTACTGGACATAATCCATACGGATTTGTGCCAGCCTTCGAGTATCAAATCAGAAGGTGGAAACAAATACTTCGTAACGTTTATAGACGATTACAGTGGGTGGTGTGAACTGTACTTGCTAAGGAGCAAGGAAGATGTATTGGAAACGTTCAAAGTGGTACAAAAACTATGTAGAAAAACAAACCGGACGAAAAATCAAGGCGTTACAATCCGACAATGGTCGTGAATATTGTAACAGACAATTTGATGATTACCTGAAGCGCGAGGGTATTAAGAGACGGCTAACAGTGCCGTATACCCCACAACAAAATGGCGTCGCAGAGCGCATGAACAGAACCATCATCGATATGACTAGATGTCTGCTAATTCAGGCTGGATTTACGACAAAATACTGGGGTGAAGCTATTACAACAGCTAACTACCTGAGGAATAGATGTCCTAGTAGAAGCCATGGAGGATTAACTCCATTTGAACTGTGGTTTGAAAGAAAACCAAGCTCGAAACACTTAAGAGTGTTCGGCGCGAAGGCGTTTGTGCTGAAAAAAGGACCAGGTCGACAAAAATTAGACGAAAAATCTACGGAAGGAAGACTGGTGGGATACAGCGAAACAGCAAAGGCTTACAGAGTCAGACTAAACAACACGGGAAAAATTATCGTGACAAGAGATGTTTTCATAAATGAAGAATACACCATGAAAGGTCATGGATTTACACAACTGGATGTTGAATACACCCATCCAGCGGAGAACGACATGAGACAAGAAGCTGTTCAAGAAGAGCGTCAAATGAACCAACAGCCAAAACGGGCAAGAGGAAGACCCAGAAAACAGAAGACTAGGAGCCAGGGTGACCAAAAACACTGTACAGATATGTCAGTGCGTCGAGTGTTGCTTCGAGCCGTGCGTCGAGTCGCGAAAATTTGTCACTAGACGAAAATGTCCAATCAGAGCACGATGGCGAAGTCAACGACAATGTTTTTGACCAAGAAAGTGGAGAAGAAACATCAGAAGCAAAACAACCACTCGAAACGTCGTTTATACCGAATATAGAAAAACGTCCAAGGACAGATATACACGTGAGCCAACCAGAGAAGTTACCTGATAATGACCAGACAGATGAACACAACGATGAACAAATGGAAGTGAATTTCATCGAACAAATGGCTCTAACGATGGATATTGACGTCGAAGAAGCGATTCAAGGACCTGAATCGCAGCAATGGAAACGCGCCATAGCAGAAGAGGTACGTTCTCACCTCAAACATGAGACGTGGGAGCTCGTAAAGCGTCCAGAGCAAGGGAGAGTAATAGGCTCCAAATTAATCCTCAAGAATAAGACAGATACCGAAGGAAAAATCGAGCGAAGAAAGGCGCGAATAGTGGCCAGGGGCTTTACACAAAGACCTGGATTCGACTTTGATGAAACAGCGGCACCAGTAGCAAGACTGGACACCATTAGATTACTGGTGGCCTTGTCAATAGGAATGGGAACAAGGATACATCAAATGGACGTCGAAACGGTATATCTCCATGGAGAAATCGACGAGGAGCTATACATGGAAGTTCCAGCAATGCTGAAAGAAACTCTAGAAGACATAATACATAGCGAACGAAGAGACTCGCCGATACTACCGAACGCCGCAAAAATGCAGGAGAGCCTCGCAGAAGGAAATCAAGCGTGCAGGCTACGCAAGGCGATTTATGGATTAAAACAATCCGGAAGAAAATGGTACGAGCGTTTAAGCGCAGTACTCAAAAGATTAGGAATGAAACCCACGGTATCAGACCCGTGTTTATTCCAACGTCGACAAGGACGGGGAACCTTATTATTGGCAATCTACGTGGATGATTTATTAGTAACGTCGAACAACGAAGAGTGTGATCGAAGATCTGAAAAAGGGACTAAAACGAGAGTTTCAGATAAAGGACTTAGGCGAGGCGAAATATTGCTTAGGCATTGAAATCAAGCAAGAAAACGGACGTGTGAGCTTGAGTCAAAGAAAGTACATCGAAGAGCTGCTGAAAAGATTCGGCATGACCACATGTACACCGCAAAATACATCAGCAAGCCCAACATCAAGGGTGAAAGCAGCCACGAACCCGACAAAACCGTCGAAGAATCCACACTACCGAGAATTAGTGGGATCATTAATGTATCTAGCCGTAGCGACGAGACCGGACATCGCGCACAGTGTAAGCGTGCTGAGCCAATTCAATGAGGATCCAAAGGAGGAACACTGGGGCGCTGCGAAGAGAGTGCTCAGATACTTGAAAGGAACACCGAATCTAGCGCTCATTTACGAGAGACCAGTGGACAAAATAGTCGGGTATGCCGACGCAGATTGGGGAAATGACCCCGCAGATTCGAAGTCATATACAGGGTACGCATTCATACTGGGAGGAGCCGCGATCAGCTGGAAGTCTAGGAAACAGAGGACCGTGGCGTTGTCAACGACTGAGGCTGAATATAAGGCGCTCACTGAGGCGACGAAGGAGTCGATGTACTTAAGAGGACTCCTCAACGAGTTAGGATTCCCAAAGTTATCAGATGGAACGGTTTATTGCGACAACCAGGGCGCAATAAAATTATCGACGGCGACTGGATTCCATGATCGAACAAAACATGTCAGAATCCATTTCAATTTCGTTAAGGAAGCTGTAAAAGATAAAGACATACTCGAATATAAACCAACGGACAAAATGGTCGCCGACATTTTAACAAAATCGCTGCCATGGGAGAAGCACAACGAATTCGTGAACGCACTGGGAATAAAGGAGACGGCGTGAGAAGATATTGGTACGCGTTCACATTAAGGGAGAGTGTTGAAGATGCAGTAATGTTCACACGTACACACACACACACACACACACACACACATGTCGACTTCGGCGCATCCACATCGCGCATACAGAACACAGACACACTCACACGCACTACGTACACCCCGTCATGCAACACTAGTAGTATCGAGAAGGAACTTACCGTGAGAGCAGAAAGTCGCGATATACATATACGAATGAGTGTACAGAAGCACATTAAATGAACATTTCTTTGATGAGCAAGTAACCTCTTGTCTTAATTATTTCGCTAAGCCCTACTATATAACCACAACAGTAATGATAATAATAAAGTAATATTAGCAATATATTGACAATATATAGCAATATGTAAAACATATATCGGTATTATAAATACAACAGTTTAAAAAAACTACTTTAATTTTATATTAATCAAATAAGAAATAGTGTTTATCCAGTAAGAATTTAATTTTTAATCTCCTTACTTTTAAAGAAAAAAGTGAAACACTTTTATTTTCTAAATATAAAGTTGCTAAATGAGCAATGTTAACAGAATCAGTTTTTGTAATAAGTAATAAAAACATAATCTAATCGAACGAATTTTTACATTAATAGTATTATTAATTTAATACTTTAATTTCTATAGCAAGTTGTATATATTTATAATATTCCATAGAATTTGATATAAAAAATAAGCAAATTTGATATAAATAATAAGCATTAAAGATACTATCAAAATAAACAAAAGAAAAAGTAAAAGCAAGATTTTTAAAACAAAAAATATGTATTTTTAAAAAATGTACTTAAAAATTTTATTTTCAGAACATGTCAAAAATTCAATAATACAATTTTGTTAAAAAACATTTATTGTGTAATTTTGAATATATGTTTAATTTAATTAATATCTGAAAAAAATTAACAATATTTACATAAAATTCTGTGATGCAGTTGAGATATATACACTTCGAGCTTACGAAATTCTCATTTAATACTTCAAAGAGTCAAAGCCTTTACCCTCCGTTTTTTTCTTATTTTAATTAAACATATATACAAATTCTTTCTTAAATAAAAAAATTTAAATTGATAAGCGCATGTATATACAGGGTGTCCGTCGATTTTTCGACCTAAATGAAATAAATAAGTAAATTGGCTCGAATTAAGAAGGAATGACCTGTATTGTTTTGGGATTGTCGCAATAATTAACGAAATATTAAATAAAAAAGATCGGCCAATCTGCGTGAGTAAAAGCACGCGGCGACGAGAGTCGTCCCACCGTAATCCGATACTACGAGCGCGGCGAAGCGGTGGGCGGGTCGCTCTCCGAGACATGATGGTGGTTTGCGATATATCGCAATACCGCGCCGAAAAATGACCCGTCCCCCCTTTTCGTGGCGAGAAAATGATGCGCTATCATTTCCACACCACCTTGCGGTAGATAGCATGGTGCGCTTTTTTTATAGTGGTTTCCCCCATAGGCCTATTCCACTCTCAATTTAAAAATTATTCAAAATGCTATTTACTATACGCTGAATATATCGTAAATGTAAAAAATTAATGGTGACAGTACCTTTACAAAAATTGATTCGTGGTTGAAAATCCCTCGATAAAATGTATTGCACGCGTTGATAATGTGATACGATGATAAAATTCTTCAAGAATCTTTTCTTAATTTCGTACACGAAGACGCACTGCTGGACCGGTTATCCCGATATTATGCACGACACTCAGTTTCACATAATTATTGCACAACACGTAAAATTGTACGGCCACTTGGTTTTCGTGCACGCCCGAGAAATGATTCCATGTAAATTGCGGCCGCACGATAAATATTTTCTCCCGCTAGTCCGTATGCCACAATCATATCCGTATATTCCTGCGAAGTACACTTTACTTTCTCTGTTAATTTACTACGCAAACACAAGATTTTTATTAAAACGTCTTAGCTCTCGCACGCTGTTACCAGACTGCGTACGCCAGCAGCACGCAACTACAGCTGACAGCTGAGCGGACATGTGAGTGTAAGCGTACGTGTGAGTTCGACGCCTGCGCACTATGATTACACTCGCATGTCCGCTCAGCTGTAGTTGCGTGCTGCTGGCGTACGCAGTCTGGTAACAGCGTGCGAGAGCTAAGACGTTTTAATAAAAATCTTGTGTTTGCGTAGTAAATTAACAAAGAAAGTGAAGTGTACTCTGCAGGAATATACGGATATGATTGTGGCATACGGACTAGCGGGAGAAAATACTTATCGTGCGGCCACAATTTACATGGAATCATTTCTCGGGCGTGCACGAAAACCAAGTGGCCGTACAATTTTACGTGTTGTGCAATAATTATGTGAAACTGAGTGTCGTGCATAATATCGGAATAACCGGTCCAGCAGTGTGTCTTCGTGTACGAGATGAAGAAAGGATTCTTGAAGAATTTTATCATCGTATCACATTATCAACGCGTGCAATACGTACATTTTATCGAGGGATTTTCAACCACGAATCAATTTCTGTAAAGGTACTGTCCATTAATTTTTTACATTTACGATATATTCAGCGTATAGTAAATAGCATTTTGAATAATTTTTAAATTGAGAGTGGAATAGGCCTATGGGGGAAACCACTATAAAAAAAGCGCACCATGCTATCTACCGCAAGGTGGTGTGGAAATGATAGCGCATCATTTTCTCGCCAAAAGGGGGGACGGGTCATTTTTCGGCGCGGTATTGCGATATATCGCAAACCACCATCATGTCTCGGAGAGCGACTCGCCCACCGCTTCGCCGCGTTCGTAGTATCGGATTACGGTGGGACGACTCTCGTCGCCGCGCGCTTTTACTCACGCAGATTGGCCGATCTTTTTTATTTAATATTTCGTTAATTATTGCGACAATCCCAAAGCAATACCGGTCATTTCTTGTTAATTCGAGCCAATCTACTTATTTATTTCATTAAGGTCGAAAATCGACGGACACCCTGTATATATATACAGCGTGTGTCAAAAGTTCCGTGACGGCTGGATAATTTGAAAAATACGCATCACAGAGGAAAATGACCTAGACAAAAGTTATAGGATTTTTCCCGGGCAATCCGACGGTGACCTTAGATTTGACCTTGGGTAGTCATTTGAAGGTCACATAAAGATTACCTTCAATTTCTTAAATGGAACCCCCTATTTTTCATTGCATATTCTTGTAGCTTATCTCGAGAGCTTTCCAAAACACTATAATTAAGTACCTTTTTATTAAGTACTTTTTGAGTTATAAGGCTTGAAATAATTTCTTAATTTTACATAAACCATAAAATATCTAATAAATCATTCATTTTTCGATTATCTTACCTTCATACTTTTATGTACAAAATAATGAGAGGAATCAATTGGTGTAAAGAAAACACATAGTTGTTTCGAAGAAAAAATATGTAATTTGCAATTAACAATTCCATATTTTTTCTTAGAAACAACTATGTGTTTTCTTTACACCAATTGATTCCTCTCATTATTTTTCATTCTTCTATCTATTCTCTGGTTTTACATATGTGGCGCATGTGTATGTATGGTGCAATAGCTGTCGTATGAGCTATCCCAACATGAGATTTCTACGTATTTGCCATCGGCACCCGAAATAATGGAAGTTTATTTACCAAAAGAAAACTTTATTATGGTATGCATTAAAGAGCGCCTGAGGAAAAGCTGTATGTACAAATATACAATGATAAAAAATTATATCATTCGTTGGTTTAACGGTCCTAAGAGATTAATGTGATTATATTCAGTTTTATAGTGGCCAGTAAAGTGAAAATTATTGAAACAAAAGAAATAGATAATAACAATAAATATAGATGAACTTCTTTCATTAGAAATCTCTCACATTATACAGGGTGACCCATTTTAACTTAGGCAGCCAAATAACTCGAAAAATAAGCACATTACGAAAAAATGGTTACAATCAAAATTTCGTCATTTCGAGGGGGACGTACAATGACGTTAAAATCAGCCCCCCCACCCCTCCCCCTGGGCGGTGAGGGGGGGCAAGTTTGAAATCTTAAATGGGACTCCCTATTTTTCATTGCATATTCTTGTAGCTTATCTCGAGAGCTTTCCAAAACACTATAATTAAGTACCTTTTTATTAAGTACTTTTTGAGTTATAAGGCTTAAAATAATTTCTTAATTTTACATAATCCATAAAATATCTAGTAAACCATTCATTTTTCGATTATCTTACCTTCATACTTTTATGTACAAAATAATGAGAGGAATCAATTGGTGTAAAGAAAACATACAGTTGTTTTTAAGAAAAAATATGGAATTGTTAATTGCAAATTACATATTTTTTCTTAGAAACAACTATGTGTTTTCTTTACACCAATTGATTCCTCTCATTAATTTGTACATAAAAGTATGAAGGTAAGATAATCGAAAAATGAATGGTTTACTAGATATTTTATGGTTTATGTAAAATTAAGAAATTATTTCAACCCTCATAACTCGCAAAGTACTTAATAAAAATGAACATTATTATAGTGTTTTGGAAAGCTCTTGAATTAAGCTATAAGAATATGCAATCAAATGTAGGGGGTGTCATTTAAAAAAGTCAATGTGACCTTGACCTGACCTTGACGACGCCATCCAAGGTCAAACTGATAGAATCAGTATATAGATCTTCTTAAACCCTACAACTTTTGTTGGAAACACTTTTCTGTAAAACGTATATTTTCCGAGATATTTAGGGGTTTCCACACTTTTGGTAGACCCTGTATATATATATATATATAAATATCTAATGGATATATATTTTTGGTAGCTATTTGGACATAAATGCTGTGTAGACAATATATATCCAATAGATAGCTTTGATAGATTTTCAGTAGATGCATGGATATACGGACAATATATGAACATCTACTAGATATTCTTGTTAGATTTTTAGTGAACATAAATATTTCGATAATATGTGCAGATCCACAAGATATCCTTGTTAGATATTTAGTAGACATGGATTTGTGAACGATGTATGGATATTCACTAGAAATTCTTCATAGATTTTAAGTGGACATGAATTTGTGGACGATGTACGGATATCCAGTGGATATCCTTGTTAGATATTTAGTAGACATGGATTTGTGGACGATGTATGGATATCCAGTGGATATCCTTGATAGATTTTCAATGGACATGGATTTGTGGACGATGTATGGATATCCAGTGGATATCCTTGATAGATTTTCAGTGGACATGGTGGATTTGTGGACGATGTATGGATATCCAGTAGATATTACCATTGGAGATTCAGAATATATAGATATTTAGATATCTATTAAATATTTATTAAATATTCATAGTGAATATGGACATTATATGGATATGTAGATATCCAATAGATATCCCTTAGATATCTACTTCTGTGTGGGTATATTTGTATAAAACTTTAGATTACTGAAATGCTTTAACGAAATTTGTTCCGTTATCGGTTGTCATGCAGCACGTTTTATTTTGAATATGATATTCAAGAAATATACAATTAATTGTTTTGGCTAAAATATCATATGTGTGTCTTCCTTTCATTCGACGACAAGCCAATGCAGCTGATTCTCTCTTTAAATTTTCCGGATTAATCCAATGAATTGTCATACCAAAAAAACTTCTAAAAATCACAAAATTTAAGTTTAAATTAACAAAATTAAAGGAAACATTTAATATATATAATATAAAAAAATAAAGATGTTACTAAGAAATGTTGAATAACCTTTTCGCTTTGCTCCACAAATCTGCTGTAGTTGAAACTATTTCAATTTGTGTTAATTTATTTTCGAGAGCACTTTTCATATTATAATATGTATGATTAAGTCTAGTTTTTAAAGTCTTTTTGCACATTATTTGAACAGAAGGCAATCCGATCCTAACTAAGTTGATAAATGCTGGACTATCTACAATTGATAAAGGCTGGATATCCTCAATAATAAAACGTAATATAGCAGCATCTAACATTTTCTGAGAAGTAACATTCCCAGAACCCCATCTTTCTAAAATCTGTTGTTTTTTTTTTAATAGGATTTTCTAAGATATTTTCATTATGCCTTTTAGTTTTTATTAGTTCTTTTGCCTTTTCTATATTCTTTAATTTATATGGGTGTTTTGCCTATTAATTTAAAATATATATTTATATATATTCGCATATTAATATCAACTAATAAAAAATCGTGTTACACATATCAAATATATATACAGGGTGTTTCATTTTAATTTAGCCAGGCGAATATTTCCAACGCTGTCCAATTTAGAGAAAAATGTTTCAGACAAAAGTTGTATGGTTTCGAGGGGGACATAAGATGATATCATTGGTTTGACCTCGAAGAGTTATTTGAAGGTCACATGAAGGTCACCTTCAATTTCTTAAATGGAATCTACATTTTCTCTTTACATATTCTTGTAGCTTATCTTGAGTGCTTTCCAAAACATTATAATTAAGTACCTTTTCGTTAAGTACTTTTTGAGTTATAAGGCTTGAAATCATTTTTTAATTTTACATAAACCATAAAATATCTAATAAAATATTTATTTTTCGATTATCTTACCTTAATACTTTTATGTACAAAATAATGAGAGGAATCAATTGGTGTAAAGAAAACATACAGTTGTTTTTAAGAAAAAATATGGAATTGTTAATTGCAAATTACATATTTTTTCTTAGAAACAAATATAAATAAATTTATTATACACTCTGAGTTATAGGAAAATAGTGATAATAGTATAAATTTTATTAAAAAATGTATGTAATGGATATGTTTTAATTAATGAAAGAAAATAGAAGAAAATAAGAAACATATTTAAGAAAAAAAATTATAAAAATTTTAAACTAAAAGAAAAAATTAAAGCTTGCAAAAGTTATTGTTGCATTGATATTTATTAAAGGAAGAAAAGAAAACACATAATTATTTCGAAGAAAAAATATGTAATTTGCAATTAACAATTCCATATTTTTTTCTTAAAAACATCTGTGTTTTTCCTTTACACCAATTAATTCCTCTCATTATTTTGTACATAAAAGTATTAAGGTAGGATAATCGAAAAATGAATATTTTACTAGATATTTTATGGTTTATGTAAAATTAAGAAATGATTTCAAGCCTCATAACTCAAAAAGTACTCAATGAAGAAATACTTTATTATAGTGTTTTGAAAAGCTCTCGAGATAAGCTACAAGAATAAGTAATAAAAAATAGGGAGTTCCATTAAAAAAATTGAAGGTGGCCTTCATGTGATCTTCAAACAACTTTTCAAGATAAAACCAATGATACCATCTTATGTCCGCCTTCAAGCCATACAACTTTTGTCTGAACAATTTTTTTTGTATTCGGCTTACCAACGGAGATATTTAGGTGCGTCGATTAAAATGGGCCATGGTGTATATATATAATACTTTCATTATAACCGACACGTTATAACGCGTTGTAATTTGTAACGGTCGAGGATCGAGGAACATCGAGCTGTATTCTATGCGAAATAATTTGCTGTTGCCAGCGTATCCATTCTGGCATCACTGCTCAGTAAATATATATATTACAGCCGCCGCGCAGTCTGATTCCGCAATACTATAGAAAATAAAATTTTTATATTTTGCATTTTTTCGATTTGAAAATAATTGCAATGAATTAATGAAATTTTTGCGATTAAAACGGCATCAAACATGACATAAAATATATAATTAAAATTTAATAATTAATTAGTTATTTAATAATTAATTAGTTAAAATATATAATTAAAATTTAATAATTAATTTAATTAAAAATGATTCGATTTATGCCGTGGTTGGTGTCATTTTAATCGCAAAAATCTTATTAATTCGTTGCAATTATTTTCAAATTAAAAAAGAGCGAAATAAAAATTTTAATTTTTGCGATATTTAAATCCCTAACAGTTGTTATAGATAAGGAAAGGTCTCCGATTCAAAGCAAGAGCGAGAAGGAGTAAGGAGCAAGCGAGATGACGAGACATCAAAGAGTTCCGAAGTCTCGCTCGCCAAGCTCGCTTTTTCTTATCTTCATATGTATACATGTCAACTTATTGTGAAAAATCAAATTTTTATATTTCGCTCTTTTTCGATTTAAAAATCTACCGCGCTAGTCGTCGCGACACAGACTTCGCGCGCTTCGCCCCTGGCTTCCTCTTGTAGCTCCGCGCTGATTAATTGATTACAATAATTAATTGCGGCGAAATTATTCATGGGATCGAAAAATACTATTAGACAATTTTTCTTAAATTCTCATTCTCTATCGGATGGCACTGAGCGTATGCGATACTTTTTTAGCACCCTGTATACACGGTTACATATGTTGCGTTTCTCTCTCTCTCTCTCTCTCTCTCTCTCTCTCTCTCTCTCTCTCTCTCTCTGCAATCATGAGTATACGTATAAACTATCACAGGCATGAAAAAGAGAAAGAGAAAATACGATTTTATCTGTCTTTGTCAATAAAAGTTTTGATGACAGTGCCATCTATCATGCTATTCGTCAACTAATTTTGTTTGATTTTACTCTTTTGATATCGATACTGTACATGCACGCACGTACACTAAACAGTTCGATCATAAATCTTTTTATATAAGCTTCTAAGATCACTTTTTTTACTTCTGTATTATTCTTTCATGTTATCCCAACTGCGAGCGCTGTGTCTTTAACACAGACGAACTGCAAAACTTATATATTACAGTAATATTGTTACGACGTGGTGCAAGAAGTCGGTAATATTAATGTAATTAACACAGTTTTAAGTAACTTTTCTTGGTTTTTTCGCATTAAGTTATAGCCTCCGCACTTCGTTATTCTTAGAACTTTAATTGTGGAAAAGGATTTATGGATTTGTGTAGCCAATAAAAAGATTTATGATCGAAATGATTCTTCGCATTTTGTCGATAAAAAAGTCAACTTTAAGATCTCCTTAAGAGCAAACAAAATGAACACAGGTTTAACTCTATGTAACGTGTTTTTGTATATAATAAAATTAAAGAATCTATAAAAAAAACGTTGCCCTGCACCGCGAACCGAAATATTTATGATTAAAATTCATTACTATTTAGGTTAGGATATCTATCGTACCGATGGCACTAGCATTCGCGCGCGCACGCACGCACGCACGCACGCACGCACGCACGCACACGCACACGCACTCGCGCGCGCGCGCGCACGCACACACACACACACACACACGCACACACACGGGGTGCAAGGGGGGCTTTCGGCCGAAGGGGTCCCGCACCCATCCCGTCCCCCTCGCTTCGTGTGGAAAGTTGTGAAAGGTGGAACCTCGCTTCGAATGAAAAGTTGCATCTGTAAGATTATTGTACAGTTGTTTGCCAGGAATGATTAAATATGCGAACAGAGTCTTCTTGATTAATGTTAGATATAAATAATTGCACTATCGTCAAATTTATTTATTGCACTATGCAATATTCGATTATTATAATTAATTAACAAATCGGCAGAAGTTTAAATGTTCAGAGACAGACGAAGGCGTAAAAATCAGCCACTTAAAATTGCACGAACAAAAGCTGGAAGCCTGTACAAAATCTCAAGCGAATTCTTTCCGATTTCTATAATTGCGTGTATGCGCGAAGACTCTCCAAAATCAAATGTGTCCCGATCGATTATCTGCGCTCGAACGACCTCAGTTCGATGATGGGAGTCCAAAAATGGGGATAGACGATTCGATCTATCGATGTCGTTTCTTATAGCGCGGATTCAAAATTCTTACAGCTTCGTCCAGCCTGCATCAACGTTCGTCTCGAATGTTACGCAATGCCGACGTCATATTTCATAACCTAAATAAAGAAGAAAAAATTAATTAACAAAGGATAATTTCTTAATTTGACAAATTCTAACCCCAAAGATAGTTATATTCATTCATTTAAAAATAAAACACATTAACTATTTATTATTTTTTTTCCACCGGTTTTATCCAAGGTTTTAATTTATCGGATGAGAGAATAGAGTTATAAGGTTTCTGTATAATATTAAATCCAGGAACATCTTTCACTACATAACGATTTTTGTTTAAAACCTTGGCTATTATTTACGGTCCTTTGTAATTCGGTTTTAATTTCTTATTAATTCCAGTTTTCGCCTGTAAATCTCTAATCAAAATAAGATTGCCAGCTTTGTACAATGTTGGTTTCTTTTGACATTTATCATAATAAATCCTATTATATTCGTGGAGCTTGCTGCTTGCTTCCGAAGCAATAATACGTGCTTCTTTCCTTTGTTCACTCGGATTATTATCGATTTGAATCAGTGTATCAATATATTTCTTAATGTTTTTGTCACCGTGACTTCGCTGGTCATATCCCAACAGAAGCTTTGAAGGAGACATATTTATTGCTGAATTATAAGTATTATTTATCGCGTATTGTACCAAATTCAATTGACCTTCTCAATCCTCGTCTGAATTTACCGACTTTGTTAGATTGCTTTTAAAATATCGATTTGCATGTTCTATCATTCCGTTAGCCCAAGGTGATACTATTGCGACTTTCCTTAGTCTAATACCTAGACTATTTAGAAATTCGTCAAATTCCCTTGAAGTAAATGCTGTACCACGGTCAGAAACCAATGTAACGGGTGTACCAAAAACATTAAACAAAAATTTTAAATGATCACAAATTTCTTTTGTATTAGTGGTTTTCGTGAGGAAAAGCCAAGTATAACGCGTGAATGCATCGATCATTGCAAATATATATTTAAATCCGTTGGTTGATTCCTGGAGGGAACCGAAATGGTCTATATGCATCAACTCGAACGGGAATGTGGGAGGAGAGCTTTCCGATTGTGATTGTCCTTCAAATCTATTTGCCGATGAGTTTGCAAATAAGCAAGTAATACAATTTTCCAAATAATATAATTTTCACGAATACGTTTACGCATATTAGGAAACCAGTAGGAACCATGTATTCCGTGAAAAGTTTTTTCAAATTCACAGTGCGCCATGATACACTCGTATTATGTTATTTATCATTGAATCCGGTACCGCGAAGCGAGCACGATCTTCTCTTTTTCGATATATTAGACCATTAATCTCAAATTTATCGTTAGCACTGAATTCTAAATTATCTGCTATCCCTTTTAATTGCACGTCTTGCAGTTGTCGAAATTCTAACTCGCGTTCTAGAGATAGTACTTCCAAATAACATACTTGTCGACTAGAGCGTTTACATGTGCCATTCTTTTTCCCGGGCGATGTGCCACTTTAAAGTCATAATTTTGCAATAACAACGTCCACCGTGCTATTCGCGGGTTGAGATTAGCTTTATTTATAGCGTAGACTAATGCATTGCAATTCGTTATTATCGTGAAATTTATGCCATACAGGTAAATGTGAAACCGCTCGACCGCGCGTACTATAGCAAGCATCTTTAACTAACTCGAAACTGTGATAGTGTGTTTCTGCTTGATTCGTTGCTTGACTAAAGAAGGCTATCGGCGCCCATTTCGAATTTGCCTGCTTTTGTAATAATATTGCGCCGAGTCCCTGAGAACTCACATCCGTATATAATTCTGTGGGAGCCGCAGAGTTATATAAATGAAGTACTGGATACGCGGTCAATTCCTTCTTCAATGTATCAAAAGCTGTGATACAATCTTCGTCGAATCTAAATTCCACCGATTTTTTTAACAAATTATGCAACGGTCTAGCTTTTGTGGCGAAATTTTGTATAAATTTACGGAAATAACTGGCTAAGCCTAAAAAGCGTTGTAATTGGTGTACGTTTTTCGGAACTGGGAAGTTTTTAACAGCCTCCGTATGCCGATCGCTCAATGTAAGTTGATTGTGTGAAATTATATATCCTAAAAACTCCACTCTTTTTTTAAGAAAATTACACTTAGCTAGATTCAATTCGAAACTGTATTTATGAAGCGTTAACAGTACCTCCCTTAAGACTCAAATTTTCTTCAACCGAACTCGATGCTATTAATATATCGTCTATATATACAAGGATTTTATTCTCTCTAATAAAAGGCTGTAAAATTTGAACCACCCGATTTTTGGAATTCCGCGGGTGACTCTGAGTAACTAAAGGGAAGCCGCACATACTCAAACTGTCCGTCGGGCGTCGCAAACGAGAAATATTTTGTGTGTTCCGGATTTACTTTTATTTGATGAAACCCATCTTTTAAATCTAATAATGAATATACTCGTTTGTCGCTCAATCTCGCAAGGCAATCCTCTATGAGAGGGAACGGATACTGCTTATTTACACGCGCGTTTAACGGTCGCAAATCTACGCAGAGTCTCAGTTTGCCATTTTTTTTCCTTACCGGTACAATTCTTGCGCAATACGGTGAGGTACTTTTTTTAATAATGCCGCGTTCTAATAAATTATCTGTTATTTTGCGAATCTGTTCGCGTTCTTTTAAAGCGAATTTTCGTGGCGCATACGTATACGTGGAACTGTCTTTCAAATTTACGCTTACACTATAGTCATCGACAACGCTCACATCTGCTTGCGAACATTCCATTATTATTTCTTTGAGACGCTGTTTTTCATTTTTACCAAAATCTATCTCGCAATCGTTTATTATTGATTTCCATATTTATATTTAGTAAAACAAACATCCATTTGCAATAAAATTTGTATGAACGTGTCCGTGTTTACTTTAGATGGTCGAAAGATTAACGTTAGGTCATGTTGTTCAATAAAATCGCAACCGATTATTAAATCTAAGTCTGAGAAATCTGATTTAACCACGTTTAATGTAATATCAAAAATACGATCCGGAAATTCTCTGAATTCGATTCTAGATCTTACTTTACCGAGAACATTGATCGGAGTTTTAGGCAACGCGTTAAACTTTCGATCGACTGGATTCAAAGAGTCAATTTTTATTTTAAACATTTTATAAAAATTCTTTAAACTAATAAACGATGCCGGACTTCCGGTGTCAATCAACGTGTTAAGATTACTATTTATACCGTTAATTCTATTTACAATAACCATAGGAGAAGAAAGATAAAACTTATCATTTTCGGGCTTCACGATTGCTACCGTCGCTGGCTGCGACGTGGATGCCTTAGCCGAAGATGCAGTAGTTGATGTAGATTGCTCCTTTCTCCTTAAAGCCATGCAGTTTTACCTTCCAATGGCCCTTCTTCTTGCAGTAGTTGCACGTACTCTCCGTCGGCTTGCCGTCGTGCTACCTTGTTGCTTTGCCTTGAGTCCATCTCTGTTGCGGACACCCTTGCTCGGATGTTAAATCTTCTTATCAATATCATCCATCCCAAAGGTGATTCTTCTCATTGCTTCCAAAAACTGATCCACTGAATATGTGGGCAGAGTCAGTGCTGTTGCACGCAGCGAATGCTGCTGGATCCAATGATAAGGTTGATAGCATCGGTCGTAGGGATGTTCAAAAGATGAATTAACGATAATTTATCGATCGCATATTGATCGAATGATTCACTCAATAAATTCCATTTTCGAGTTTCAATACGCTGCATCGCGGCCGTAAATAAGATGCGACGATTGAACATCTGGATCAGCGCTTGTCTGAGCGCAGGCCATGACTCCAGAACTTGACTAGATTGCATCTCATATCATCGTTTGGCCAGCTTGGTTAATTTACTGGAAGCTGCTAATAAAGTTACGTCGTCGGACGTTCGATGCACTTGAGCAACTTTATCTACTTTATTTACTCGTTGTGCCCAAATTTGTATATTTTCTTTGTCCGTGCCACCAAATTCTGGAATTTGCGGCGATAATAAGAGAGACGGCCTGCGCCGGCGATGAAGTGCTGATTGCCGGGGAACGCAGAGGTACCTCAATTTATCTCTCCTGCGGAGCATCACTCTGTATAGAAGCTTCTCTTCGAGTAAGAGCTCTAATTTCTTTTAACATTTGCCGCTGCTGCTTCATAAACACACCTAGTGTTATAACAATACGATCCAGAGATCCCTGTTGCTCTGGAATATCAGTGGCTGGTGCCGTCGCTTGATGCGACGGCCCCGGGAGAACTGCCTGATTACTTTCTTTTCTTGAACGAGATCCTGAGTTCATGAACGCTGCGTCGACGGAAGCATTTCTTCTGGCGGATTATTCCGTTCAAAATGACTCATGATTGCCTCAATTATCAATTCTCGATCGGACGAGGATGCCATCGGTAATTGATAGCACAATACTTCTTGCTTGAGACCTCTTCTAGGGTCTCTTAAGATCATCGCCTCAAGTCGTTCTCGCTGCATTTTTATGTTCTGAATCGACTTGGCTCTTGTGAGTCGACTTGGCCCAACCATATATGGTAATTCGGTCGTTAATACACACAGTGTATTCGCACTTGAATATCACCACATATACAACGCGCGCACCAGAAAAACAACGAGAGGTGACTTTCGAGAAGCGACTCAATCAAAACACCGGCTGTATCGTTCAAATTCCAACGGTAACGTCGATACGTATCCCACTTCTGATGAAATTAACTGTAAGATTATTGTACAGTTGTTTGCCAGGAATGAATAAATATGCGAACAGAGTCTTCTTGATTAATGTTAGATGTAAATAATTGCACTATCGTTAAGTTTATTTATTGCACTATACAATATTTGATCACAATTAATTAACAAATCACGGCAGAAGTTTAAATGTTCAGAGACAGACGAAGCCGTACAAATCAGCCACTCAAAATCGCACGAACAAAGGCTGGAAGCCTGTACAAAATCTCAAGCGATTTCTATAATTGCATGTATGCGCGAAGACTCTCCAAAATCAAATGTGCCCCGATCGGTTATCGGCGCTCGAATGACCCCAGTTCGTAGATCGATGGTGGAGATCCAAAAATGGGATAGACGATTCGATGTCGCTTCTTACAGCGCGGATTCAAAATTCTTACACACCCTATCGCAGGTACCCTTACCGGCGGGGTGCCGGGGAGGGTACAACTTTCCACGTGAAGTGAGATTCCATTTTGCAACTTTCCACGCAAAAGTGAGGGGGACGAGGTGAGTGTGGGAGGGTGGGCCGAAGACCGACGGTGTACGTACATTAATTTCTTGTTAATTATTGCAAAAATTGCAAATATTTTTCTAGTCAATTTAATCCATGTTTTTTACAGAAACATGTTTTTTGCATAAATGGTGTGTTATTCCTTTATCGAACACTCTGTGTGTATGCGTGTGTACATTGCATGCATACAGGATGTCTAATCAGATGTGTGTGTAAAATATTTTTTACACGGATTTTGAAAACTTACTTGTGTTATCAGAATCAGGAGTAGGAAAATCTGCTGAATTTGAGATTTGATCATTCGATGAACTTTCATTAGTTAACGAACTTTGTGATTCGTCTGTATCATAAAGATATTTTTTCTTTCTCCGAATTCTTTTTCCTTCAGGATCTGATGTGTCCTCTACTATACACGTCTTTGCTCTTGCTTTTACTAAATCAGCTATAACGAAAGAATGCAATATATAATATATAATAATTACTTACAAAACAAAAATAAATATGACAAAAACTAAATGTTTATAACAAATTAATTCTTTAAATATAACTTACTGTAGATACGTCCATTCCCCACTTTTCGAATTTTAAATAATGGCCATACACCTAATACTGGTTTTTCACATACTGCGACAGAATGAATTAATTTTTTGCCAGTGTATGGTGCCCAATAACACGTATCATCATGCACCCAGGCCAATAACACGTATCATCATGCGACCGGTACAGCTTCGACTAAATTTTCTTTTATAAAATGTACTACTATCCACACTCCATTGGGCAACTATATATCTTATATTCTTATTGTTAGTCTGAAGTCGAAATAATTACAAAATTCTTTTCATTCTCATTTGGTTAACGAAGGTAAACATGCAACACACTTAATAATACTAAAATATACTATAACTATATATAATATTTAATATAGGTTTCTTCTCAATATCATTGATATAAGATATATACATATATATATATATATATATATATATATATACATTTATACATTTATATTATTAATGTATGAAGAAGAGGAAACACAACATAAGTATTATTATATGGGAAAATTATCATTTTGTTGGAAATATCTTCCACTAGTGACATAGATAATTCTCCGAGTTTATGTACTGAAAATATATAAAAATTTGAAGATTAAAATGGTTCAGAAATAAAACTTGTTATATTAAAAATTTTTTTCCAATTAAGTAATACTTATTATCTTTTATAGCAAAATTTTCTATCAACTCTTATCTTTTAAATAACAGCAATTATCTCCTAAACGTGTACTAAACGACATATTATTTACAATCAAATTTTTAAATTGAGCAGAGAAAAATGTGTCATAGATAAAGGACCTTCATGATGTTCTTGTACCATTTGCAATTTTATTTTTTTTTGACGGTTTAATTATCAATATATTTTGTGACTCATGAATACACTTTACAAGTGCTAATGGATAATGAGATTTTCTAACTAATCGTTTTAGATATGCATATAATTTTCAAAAAGAAAATGCACCGTAAAGATCTAAAGGTCCAAAAACTCTGCAATCATCAACAACATGAATTAATTCATGCACATTGTGTGAAATGTATTCTGCTCCATAAATGACTTTAAATTGTTTCACAAAAAATATTAGTAATGAGCATGCGTATTCTAAATACTTTTTATATAAATTAGCATTAATTAAAATTCTAACAGCAATATGTAAAGATATAAAATGTAAGTATTTGTCAGATGAAAGGATATTTTTTTAAAACAACTGGACCACAATAAAAATATTTTATAAAACAACTGGACTACAATAAAAAAAAATCTAAATGCAGTTGCTTTTCAGCGTGCAACTTCATTTAAAGACCGAGTTTTTCTTACAAAATCAAGAGGAATACAAGATTTTATTTCAATGAGATAACTTGAAATAGATTATAATTTAAAATACTTTAATAATAAAAAAGCTCGTTAATACGAATTAAGAAACATAAATACAATAAACAGCCTGATATGAGCTAAACTGTGGATGATAGGTCAGTTAAAAAAACAAAAGGGTAAAAAAAGAATGTCAATAAATCGCATTTATTAAGAGAGCGACAAAAAAGTGAGACGTTTCGATGCTTACTTGTGTTGTGCCCGGCGCGGCACAGGGTGTGGGGTAGCCGGGAGAAACGATTCGGATCCTCGGATCAGTAACAGCGATTCTTTTATTATAAGAGTTTTATTTTACAAATAGATTCTCGTACTTTATTTCTAGTCGATTTCTTTACAAGCCTTCTGTCCTTATTGTCGTCCTTTCCTGTGTCGCCTCGTTTTAGATTTAGAGCGTTTAATAATTCTTTGAGTGAATCGTTACACAGTATCGCAGTTAGCCCTCGATCTCGTACTAGTGGTTGTTTGATTTATAATTAACGACTGTCCGCCGCGGATTCGCGGTGGACGGCTTTTATTTCCTCGGTTTCGAGGGTGTTTTGGAGGGGATCGCCTAGCGACATGACCATGTATGGTCATGGGGGTTCTTCGTGGCGTCCAAAGTCCAAATGCAAGCGAAGGAGGTTCAAAGTCGAATTCCTTCGTTAGCGTCTTTCGCGTTTCCGGCGAGCGTTCTCGCGCGTGGTTTGCTGAGATGGCGGTTTTGCACGGTTCGCGAATGTTCTATTATATATTCTATCATAATGGCAATAAGTTATAGTCTCTCGGACTATAACATCCCTCCCCCGTTGGAAAAGAAAAACGGAGATTGCAAGCGAAGTTTTTCTATCTTCTACATGTGTATATGCCTATCCTTATTTTAAATACAATATATTTCGCGTGTACAATATTCATTATAATCGTTTCTTAAATTAAACTTATTTATCCTAAAATCGTGTGCTCTTAGTTCGTTTTAATATTGGTCTAGGCATTCCGCATGTTTTGTCAGTTTCGTCTATTATTGTAAACAGTCGGTTTTTTAGATTTCTTCTTTTTATATTGGATAATTATCCATATTATTACTATTATAATAATTATAGTGGTTATTCCACTGGAAGCCATTGGATATAAATGTTTTTTGTTTAAAGAAGTTATTTTCGTTATTATTTAAATCTTTATTTATCTTTTCTAACTTGTTATTTAGTTATTTTAGCTCTGTTGGATTATTTATTATGTTTTTAAGTTTTTGTGTGTCGTTTGTATAGTTGTTATCTTTAAAGATTGTTATATTATATTCGGGTTGAAATTCTTCGATTTCTGAAGTATATGTAATTGTTTTAGTCTGTAATATTATGTCTGTTGACGTCAATTTACAATTGTCACGTAGGGTGATTCGACCTGTATTTCTGATTATTTTCTTATAATCAGGATGCTTATCGCATTTTATTGTGGCTTGCTGTTCGGATGCTGTCGAGTATAGCCAGGAGTGTGATTGACGTAAGTCAATCCATATCGTATGATTTACTGTTACGTGTTTTACGTTACAATATTCTCGATAATCTGTTTCGTATATATATATTTTTATTTCGCACGGCGTATTTATATTTAGGTGATATATCGGATGATTGCTTTCGCATATATATTGTTTATTTTTATTTATACAATTAGTTAGATCTTGTTTTGTTAAACTTAAATAGGTACGCATTTCTTTATTTACAATTGTTCGCGAGGAAGTCCGGCAGTGAATCGTGGATAGTGGATTCGTGTAGTGAAAGAGTAACTTTGAACTTTCAATAAAAATAACAGAAGTTTAATGTAGTCAGTGCACAGTAAAAGAAAAGGTGAAAGAATTACAAGTGTCCAGTGCGCGGTAATTCGTAATGAAACGAGCGGTGCGGTGAAGCGGTGCGATTATCGTGCGCGATATCGCGTGCGGTGAAGCGAGCGAGCGGTTTAGCGAAGTCCAAAGAGATAGCGGTCGTCGTGCGTTTAGGTTCGAGAATTTTCCGAAAATCGAAAGCGGTGATCCGTGAGAAAAGAGCGGTCGTGTAATGTTTTAGCGGTGCGTCGAAATAGAAATAGGTGAGCGAAAAGGCGTAAAGTGCGAGACTTGGTCGGGCCCGCGCGCTGGGCCCGTTATATACTGGGGCGGATTTTGGGCTCCGTTGCGACGTGGCCCAATTGATTTTAAAGTGTGGCGGTGACCCCACGGCGCCGCACATGATTGGCCGCCGATGAGGTCAGAATTAATATTCTTCACTGTTGACATGCGCGCAACTCTTTGGATCAGCCGATTGGCCATCAGCTGATCGTGACGCACGGGCGCGCATGCCCGTTCGCCTCGTGGATTCCGGCGGCAGTTGACAATGTTGTTATCGAGCGTTTTTTTTATACGCGGCGCAAACAGAGATTGCTCGAACGGTCGGGTTTTTGTTAAAGAATAGAGGTCTCGAGAAGATTCTCGACCGCCGTTGACTTTCCAAAATCCTCGAAATTATGAGGTGGGAAATGCGGCTTTAATTATGCGGTTTCCGTGACTTTATGCATTTTGAACAACAATCATTAGCTTATTCTCTATTTCTATATAAGCAAATTTGTTATTATAGTCGGTTGTTGGTAACGGAATGACATTAAAAATTTCGTACATAGGTTGCGTGATGATGGGGAATTTTAATATTGTATATATTTTTGATTTTTCGCAATACGCATTTATTTTTATAAAATTTTCTATCGTTACCCATTCGTTTTGATTAATTTCAAAGGGGAAATATGAGCCTCGTGGTAGTTGAAGTACGGCTTCCTTTAGTTGATTTATAATGTCAGTTATGGGTGTTAGCAATGGATGCATTTTACCCTGACGTATATATGTTAGATATTCCAAGATATCTTTCGCATCTCTTATTAAATTATTTATCATTGCTATTATTACCGTAAAATGTTCGTCTATTTCTTCTCGTGTAGTATAATCTCTAATATAGTGATTAATTAGTTTTCCATTATAATCTAATATATTTTCCAATTTGTTTAGATGTATTATGGTGGAGTTTAAAATTTTAATCTGGTTTTTTGCGGCGTGTTCTAAGATTTGTTGTTTGTTTTCTAATAATCCTATTTGTTCGTTTATTAATTTTCTGTCATTTTTCATCCATTATTCCAAATAGGATTTTTGTGATAGAGCCTACGCCGTTGATTAAGTCTCTACGTTTATCTAACTTATCTTTATATAATGTATTTATTAATGTTATTATTTTATTTAGATTATTTGAATCATTATTAATAATATTTTTTAAATTATCGCACGTTTGTTTTATGCTATTTTCTGGTTTTATTTCTTTGCATATTTCGTTAGTTTGTTTAATATATTGGTTGATTTGCCAGGTTCGATCATTTAATTCCGTTATGTCGAATTTGATGACTAATTTCCAGGTTTGCTCGGTTTGATATAGATGTCCGAGTTTTTCATAGTAGATCCTCGGGTTGTGTTTGAATTCTAGGATCTCGAACGGAAAACGGTTCTCGTCTTCCCTAGTGAGAACGGGGCTGATTTCCCATATCAGTGCTCTGTAAGAATTATGTTAGGTATTGCATTTACATGTGAGTATTTTTTTTTTTTTTTTTTTCATTATTTTTTTTTTTCTTTGCTATGTATATTCCCTTATCCAGCTCGTCTGCTATGTATTAGTCGTTGGAGCCAGTTTGTTGGGGGGCTAATAAAAAAAAAGATTTTGGTAATGTCGTCTTATCCATCTTCGTCGGAAGAAGTTCCGTGTGACGATATTGAGGTTTGCGAGGCCGATTTGCCTCGAATGCGGGATTTATCCGGTGGCTTGCCTTTACCGCGCGACCGGTTCGAACAGGCCTGTGTGCGGGTATATTTGCGTGGCCCGTTATCTTTACGGGTCACCGTAAATTTTGACTCCGGCGTGCGTGTAGTTGAGGAGATGGTTCCTCTCGCTCGTGAGTCTCTTGAGTGGGAATGGGATTTCTTAGAAATCTTTCGTGCGGAGGAGGCCCGAAATTTTGAGGATCTGGGCGCTATGCGAGCGCATCAGCGTGTGGAAGCGTCTCCTGCGTTTGGGCCGGGATGGTGGCCTGGGCCGGGGTGGCCAGAACGTGGTGCCCAGGGGGAGGGCCCTTGCTGCGGCATTGCGTTACCGGAGCGATTGCCCCCCGCAGGCCGTGGACATGGTCGCCCACATGGGTAAGTGAGTTTATTTATTATTAGTGTGTATTTATTTTTGTGTTTATTAGTGTTCTATAAATAATTTCAATTTGTTGGTGTGCATGCGTATCGTTTTCCTTCCCTTTTTTATTGTATAATTTACGTCGGAGTTCTTTTCTAAAATCGTATACGGTCCTGTCCATAACGATTCTAACTTTTTTGATCTTCCGCGTCGTAGTGTCTCGTCGTATACTAACACTTTATCCCCTATTTTAAATTGTGCTTCTTTTGTGTTTTTATCATATTGTTTCTTGGCTTTACATTTTTCTTCTTTTTATATGTTCTTTTGCGAGTTGGTTTGTTGCGCGTAGTCTTTCTTTTAGTTCTTGCGCATAGTCATCATAATTATATGTTGGTTTAGGCGGTTTGTTAACGCTGTCGGAATTTCGGCTTGATGTCGTACATCAATTCGAAGGGTGTATATCCTGTAGTAGTGTGCGGCGTCGTATTATACGTGAACATCGCGAACGGTATCCATTCGTCCCAGTCTGTTTGGTCCTCATTTATATAGTGTCTTAAATATTCTGCTAGCGTTCGATGCGATCGTTCTAACGGCGCCATTACTCTCTGGGTGATACGCGGTTGTTTGTATTTGTTTATTTTTAATAGTTTGCACGTGTTTTTAAAGATCTCGCTCATGAAATTAGTTCCTTGGTCTGTCAAAATTTTTTCCGGTATTCCGTGTTCAAGAATTATCTTTGTAACAAATTCCTTGCTGATAATATTCGCTTCTTGATTTGGGATCGAAATAGCTTTACTAAATTTAGTTAAATTGTCTTGGAAGGTTAATAAATATTTATTTCCATTATTAGTAATAGTTAGCGGTCCGACTATATCTAGCGCGCATTTTTCAAATGGTTTATTAGGCGTGTCGGTGATTATTAAAGGAACTTTATTTTTTCTTGATAATTTATTTTTTTGACACGATTCGCATTTCGCGATATATTGTTCTACTTCATATATTGTCTTTAGTTAATCCTCTCCAATTATGTTGTAAGCGGATTCTTTTAATCGTTCGTTCAATTCCTTGATGCCCTCCTATAGGTGCATCATGATACTCTGATAATATCTGTTTTTTCTCTTCTTCTGTGTATGTTGTTATATTATCAGTATCTGTTTCTTCTTCTTCTATCTTTAGAATTTCTTTATCCTTTTCTAGCGATGGTCCTGGTATCGCGTTGCGACTTAAGGCGTCGGCATTTGCATTTGCTCTTCCAGCCTTGTGTATGATTTCGTAATCATATTCTTCGAGTTTTAATCTCCATCGGATTAGTCTCGATCTGGGGTCGTTTACATTGAACAACCATATTAAAGGTTTATGATCCGTGATAATCTTAAATTTTGTTCCATATATGTATGGTCTAAAATGTTTAACAGCCCATACAATTGCCAATAATTCTTTTTCCGTAGTGTTATAATTTTGCTCCGCCTTTGTTAATATTCTGCTGGCGTAAGCAATTGGTCGGTCGCTGCCTACCTCTCCTTGTGATAGCACTGCTCCGATCGCATAGTGGAGGCATCAGTGGTCACAATAAATTCTTCTGTAAAATCAGGATATTTCAGCACTGGTGCAGTCATTAGTTTCTCTTTTAATGTTTCAAATGCTGCTTGCTGTTCCATTGTCCAAATAAATTTTTCCGATTTTTTTTGTTAATTTTGTTAGCGGTTTTGCGATCTTTGAAAAATTCTCGATGAATTTTCTGTAATATCCAGCTAATCCTATAAAGGATTGAATATCCTTGACTTTTTTTGGCGTCGGAAATTCTTTTATTGCTGTTAACTTTGATGGGTCTGGAGATATTCCGTTTTCGGAAATAATATGGCCCAAATATATTACCTCCTTGCGTAAAAATTCGCATTTGTCTGGCTGTAATTTTAAGTGAGTTTTTCGCAGTCTTTGCATAACTTCTTTTAATCGCTTGTTGTGCTCTTGTAAACTTGATCCGTATATGACGATGTCATCAAGGTAGACCAGGCATCTAAGTCCTTGTATTCCCATTAACACTGAATTCATCAGCCTTTGAAAAGTCGCTGGTGCATTCTTTAATCCAAACGGCATTCGATTAAATTCGTAATGTCCGTAGGGCGTTGAGAAAGCTGTTTTATTTTTATCTTTTTCAGCCATTGGGATTTGGTGATATCCTGACGATAGATCTAATGTACTGAAATATTTTGCATTTCCCAGTTGGTCTAGAATATCAGTAATATTAGGCAACGGGAATGAGTCGCCTATAGTTAATTCATTTAATTTCCGGAAGTCTATGACTACTCGGAGTTTCGGTTTTCCTGATGCATCTGCTTTCTTTGGTACTACTAATAATGGTGCGTTCCATTGACTCGTGCTTGTCCTGATAATTTCATTTTGCAGCATTTCTTGTACTTGCCGATTTACCTCCGCCTTATGTTTCTCGGGTAATCGGTATGGTTTTACATTCACCGGCGCGGTGTCGGCACGCGTGCTTATCTCATGCTCGACCGTCGCGGTGCATGTCAGTGGTTCTCCTTCCAGATGGAATATTTCATTGTATTCTTCACAGATTTCTAACAGTGTTCGTTTTTCTTCTTTATTTAAATGTTGAGTTCGCAGTAGTTGTCAAATTTGTTGTTTACGAGAAATAGCATTTTTAGCCTTCCCTTTTGTTTCTATTTTATTTATTTGCTCTGTATCTTCCTCCATGTCTTCTAGTGTGACTATTGGAGTGGGCATTTCGATCTCTTTGTCTGTCGTGTTTATCATACTTACAGGACATGAAAAATTGTTTGGTTCCACTAGGCCATTTCCAATGTATACTCCTGGGGCTGCTTCGCTTGTTCGGACTATTCCTATATGATTCTGATTTACAGCTGCTTTAATAATTGTCTCGCTGCGAGGTTTCAGAATTATTTTTCTGCATGGATGTAATTTTAATATACTATCCTTTATTTTTATTTGGTTTCGTTTGTAATCGCAGACTGCTGTTTGTTTTTTAAGGAAATCTATTCCTAAAATTCCTTCATGCTCGATTGCTATGTCATCCCTTACGACATAAAATGCATGCTTGATAGCACGTTTGTTGAGTATAATTGTCGCGTACACTTTCCCTAGTGTGTATAATTTATGTCCACTGATTCCTGTGAGTGCAATTTTCTTTTCGTATACAGGTGTATCGTCCTTTAAATTTTTCAATTTAATTAGGGAAATTGTTGATCCGGAATCGTACAGCATATTTAACGTTTCGCCTTTTACTTCACGGATTGGTAGTGATACCTGCAGTAGCTCGTCTTTGGCTGTGTACGTGTTTTTTATATGCGTCACGCAATACTCTAAGGCAGGTCGCGGTTGTTTCCTTCTCGCTTCCTCCTCTTCTTCTTCTTCGCTATCACTTGGGGAGTCGGTGCTCTTTTTTCTCTGTCTATACGGAGTCCTTTGCTCACGCTCGCTTTCTTTATGTTTTATTTGATTAACCGGCTTAGAATTACGGTTATTATTAGTGTTATTTATTTTAGGACGTCCGTTCAGGCTCCAGCATTCCTCGCGGGTGTGTCCTGTCTTTTTACAATATTTGCAAAATTTATTCAAAGTATTTATTCGCGTAGATTTTTCCGGTTTTGGTAATGTATATTTATTACTGCTTCGACAATCGCGTCCGTAGTGTCCAGATTTTCCGCATTTATAACATTGTATGTTAGTATCTCGAGTTGGTCGCGTTTTAACGTCGAATTTATTTTTATAGGAGAAGCCGGATGCTCGTGTTACAGACAGGCCGATAAGCTTCTCCTCCGCGCTCGCGCCATTTATCGCTTCTTGGAGCGAAGTATATCTTTGTGATCGCACAAGAATTTTTAATTCATCGCGTAATCCGATTTGAAAATTTATTAGCGCTTGTTTTTTAATGGTTTCTTGTATTGCTTGTTTAAATGAAGGAGGCCGTTCTTCTCCTTCCACCATGGACTCATATAGTTTCATGGCTAACATATCGACACGTTGGCCGAATGCATGGGCGGTTTCGCTTGACTTTTGTTTTAAAGAATTAAATTCTATCTGTAAGTGTGTTGTACTTTGCTTCGCTTGATAGCAAGTTTCGAGTTGTGTTTTTAATTCTTCAAATGTCTGGATATCTCGCGTTTCGAAATCTTGCATGGCTTTACCTCTTAATTTAGTATATAAGATTGCTTGTATTAACGATTCTTCGTCCGCGGGATTAATATTTTGTACCGCGTACAAGCGTTTAAAAATTCCTGTAATCTATGTCGCGTCGTCCCATCAAACTCGGGAATCATTGTTCGCGCTTCTTTTAATGATACATAGTGCGGGGCTGCGCTACGTCGGTTTCGTATATCGCGTTGAGTGCGTCCGTACGTTACGTCGAGTGGGACAGTGTTTGCATTTACTCGCGTTTCGCTTAAATTTGCTTGTGCGGTTTGTATCTCTCGCATTTGTTCGCGCATGTACTGCATTTCGGTTTGCATTTCGCGGAAACTGTGTACGAGTTCGGCGAGTAATATGTTACTCGTTCCTTCGGCCGGCTGACCTGCGTCCTCATAGGCCGCGGCTGCGTTTAGTTCGGCCTGTTGCGCTCGCATGCGCTCGATTTCTCTATCGACGGCTTCGTTTTCCATATTCACTTGCGCACGTGGCTCGAATAAACTAATATCAACTGATATCGGTGAATAATTTCTTTGTACTGTAACGCGACTTGGTCCGTCTTGTACCGAATTATCGTTATTACTCGGTTCGTGTTCCTCGGACGAATTAGAACTCGAATAATGTTTTTCTAAATTTTTTCGCACGCTTCTACGAATATCGCGAGCAGCTTCTTCTGCTACTCGTATCGGAGTTACAGTTCCGAATCTATTTGCCAATCGGGCTGGCACGCTCAGAAATCGCGGACTCTTAAATTTTACTTGTTTTGACGGTGCTGACATTTAAATAAAGTTCGACTTACAGTAGTAGTACGGTGATTCGCATGGTCGTAACTTATCGGGTCGCTTATCGTATCGCTCGATTGTTGATGCTGCTGGTGGGTCGTTGTCCCGTGTTGGTGCGCTATCCGGCGGCGATGCGTTGTCCGTCTGCGTTGCGTTGCCTTGGCCGTGGATCGACGTTGGTCCTTGAGCGCTGGTGTTTCCTTTCGGCTTTCAGCTGCTTGGCCGTGATTTCCTTATCACTGTCGTCCGTGTGTGTTGCGTGCTGGTTGAGACTATCTGCTTTAATATAGCAGTTGCTCTTTCCAGTTTATTAATTTTGTATTTTCTTTTTGTTGCAGGCGTTAAGGATCCAGGATGGTCCTCGATCTCGGCTATCCCACCGCTGCCACCAAATTGTTGTGCCCGGCGCGGCACAGGGTGTGGGGTAGCCGGGAGAAACGATTCGGATCCTCGGATCAGTAACAGCGATTCTTTTATTATAAGAGTTTTATTTTACAAATAGATTCTCGTACTTTATTTCTAGTCGATTTCTTTACAAGCCTTCTGTCCTTATTGTCGTCCTTTCCTGTGTCGCCTCGTTTTAGATTTAGAGCGTTTAATAATTCTTTGAGTGAATCGTTACACAGTATCGCAGTTAGCCCTCGATCTCGTACTAGTGGTTGTTTGATTTATAATTAACGACTGTCCGCCGCGGATTCGCGGTGGACGGCTTTTATTTCCTCGGTTTCGAGGATGTTTTGGAGAGGATCGCCTAGCGACATGACCATGTATGGTCATGGGGGTTCTTCGTGGCGTCCAAAGTCCAAATGCAAGCGAAGGAGGTTCAAAGTCGAATTCCTTCGTTAGCGTCTTTCGCGTTTCCGGCGAGCGTTCTCGCGCGTGGTTTGCTGAGATGGCGGTTTTGCACGGTTCGCGAATGTTCTATTATATATTCTATCATAATGGCAATAAGTTATAGTCTCTCGGACTATAACACTTGCATCTCTTCAATCACGAAGTGTTAAGATTCAAAAATATGGTGATCGCATCTCGAATATAGAAAATCAACGTGTGTTGTGTGACAGCTTGGTTTCTGATAAAAATTACATACATAAAATTAGATACATGAAACATAAAAGATAAGAAAATAAAGAAAAAATAGCGTGAAACTTAAAGAATCGTTACAATTAAAATAGATTGGTTAGATTTGGATAGGTTTTATTTGTTACTATTTAATTATAAAGTAAACTCTGCATTTGTAGAGATTTTCACTCGTTACAAAGAAACGAGAGAGAAAAAAATTAATATATTCTATCTTTGCTTTGGAAGGTCCTTTTATTTTTACTATCATTTGTATTGTTATGGAGTTCGTTCCCAATGTGCCGAAAAATTTAATCCGACGGGAATTTTGTGTCGATAATTTTTGGTTTCATGGTGAGTGTATATCACTATTAACATAACTCTATTACAAAACATCTAATTAATGAACTCTTTGAGAATTCATTTTAAAAATAAACGTATGTTCTTCTGTTTTATTTGCAACATGTGATGTAAAGAAAGGACCCCGCAGAATCCTTATATATACATAACTATGCTTATATATATTTTTCCTACTTACATATGTACATATTTACATACTTTTTACAATTACATGTATATTAATGTATACATATGTTTATATATATATATATATATAAAGCTCCATATACTACTTTATATGATCATATTGCAGCCTTATACTACGCAAAATCACCAACTTCAAACAGCTGTAACTCAAAAACTATAATTTTTCAGACTATGTGTCCATTGACACTTTTGATCTACGCATCAAGAACTATCATATGGCAAAGTTTCAGAAAATTTCACCGAAAACCATTTTCCATAAGGATTCTGCGGGGTCCTTTATTATTTATTTTAGAGAATGTGGCGTATCTACATATTGTATTTTTACGGGCCGAATAGTGTCTGTGTTATTAGTAGCTTTTGCTTATCTATTTACACTGCATTGAAAATTGTACGTTAAAAAAAAACACAGCCCGTCATCGAAGAAATACAGAGAGCAGATTTTATAATGAAAACAAGCGATAGTTTGTACACAAACATTTTTATATCAATGTATAATCAGTCTTGTTTGACAATAAAACATGTATCGTTGTATTCACTTGTCAACGGTATTGCTTTTAATAAAATCAGTAGCTTTATTGATCATTTCCAATACAAGAGAAAGAGAGAAATAATCATTCTGAGACTTCTTTATTCGCAAATAATATATTTTCATAAAAACGAGCTCCCTTGTACAAACACATCGTTGTCTTCAATTTTAATTTAAACTAGAACAATACAGGCGCGCGCTACGTGCGCGCTATTTATTTCTTCCATTCATACTGCATATATATATATATATATATATATATATATATATAAGAGAGAACCTGAAAGAAATACATATGAGGTCCGACATGACCTCAAATGTCATTTAAACTTAAACAAGATATGGGTACCTCTGAGAATGAAAGCTATTCAAAAAATTTTGTATCGATAAAAATTATTTATTTTAACAAAGCGCATTGGGTAGTGATCTTAATCTTGACTACGACCATATATATATATATATATATATATATATATATATATATATATCAAAGCGCATTGGGTAGTGACCTTAATCTTGACTACGACCATATATATATATATATACAGGGTCTACCAAAAGTGTGGAAACCCCTAAATATCTCGGAAAATATACGTTTTACAGAAAAGTGTTTCCAACAAAAGTTGTAGGGTTTAAGAAGATCTATATACTGATTCTATCAGTTTGACCTTGGATGGCGTCGTCAAGGTCAGGTCAAGGTCACATTGACTTTTTTAAATGACACCCCCTACATTTGATTGCATATTCTTATAGCTTAATTCAAGAGCTTTCCAAAACACTATAATAATGTTCATTTTTATTAAGTACTTTGCGAGTTATGAGGGTTGAATGATAGAGTAGCGCCGGTATTAACATTATCCAAGGTGTACTACATGGAGGTTACTCGCTCGGATTTGCATCTGTTGTGTGTGTGATCCAGCTAACTAAGGCAAGATCGGTCGTGGATCCAGTCAGCAAAAGCAAAGACCCAACCAAATTACAATCGAGCATTTAAAGACCTGGAAAGCAATCGACATAGTAAACAGTAAATAAATTTGTGGATGCTCATTTATCATAATAATTGTTCGAAATGTGTGCGTGTGCGTGCGTGCGGTGCGTGTATACAGAGATCAGGTTAGGTTGCACCAAACGATTGCAAATGTGTTTCAATGTGTTAAAGTAAATGCTGAAAGTGGCTGCCATTTACTTCCTGACAATATGCTAATCTTTGGTAGAATGTAGAAATGACTTTACGATTCGTTTCAAAAGGTATCAAAGCCATTTCATCCCTTATTCGCTGTATCAATTCGTGAATGGTTTTAGGTTTTGTTCTGTAAACCTTACTCTTCAGATATCCCCATAGATAATAATCAAGAGGAGTTAGATCTGGTGACCGAGGTGGCCAATCCTCTCCTCCCTCATTTCCGTTCCTTCTTCCTATCCACCGTAGCGGAAAAGTCTCATTTAAAATACGACGTGGTCCTGCACCAAAATGAGCAGGAGCTCCATCATGCTGAAACCATATTTCTTGGAAATTATTTGGAAAAGTATTCTGTATGGCTGGAATTATTTGATCAACAAGTAATCTCTCATACCTTTGAGCGTTCAAATATTCTTCAAAAAAAAACGGCCCTATTAAATAGCCATCTATTATTCCGCACCATACATTTATTTTTTGTGGATGTTGTGTGTGAGTTTCCCGCACCCAATTCGGATTCTCATCTGACTAGAAACGAAAATTTTGATTATTAACTTCTCCCGTTAAGGTAAAAGTTGCCTCGTCTGTGAAAACAATTTGATAAGGGAAGATGGGCCGGACATCTATTAGTGCCATCATTCTTTCACAGAAATGTATACGACGCTCCTCATCTCCGTTTTGCAATTCTTGAACGTATTGCAATTTATATGGATGGAACTTGTTCTTCTTTAAAATTCTCCAAACCGACATGGGAGCAATATCGTGAGTTTGAGCGACTCTCTGAACACTAGAATTGGGATCTTCAATAAATGTCTGCAGAACATCAAGTTGTTTTTCTTCGTTGGTTGCAGACAATGGTCTTCCTGACTTAGAGCGATTTCTTACGCTACCAGTTTGTCTAAAACGTTCTATTGTTTTTAACACAGTGGACTTATTAATTCGACGGTTCGGATACGTGTCATTAAATAATCGAACGACATCAGAGAACGATCTTTCGTTATCACCCCATCCACGCATCATGAGGATAGTGATTCTTTCACGTTCCGACAAGTCGCCAGCCATTTTTAAAACGTTTAATTTTAATTAATCGTACGTTGTATTTGGACGATAACAATTAATTTCTGCTTGCTCAAAGCTGAAGTTAGAAGGTGCTCGTTCTTTGATAGCTTTATACATTCTTAGTTGAATTTTAAATGCGAGTTAGACTGCATGTAGTGCGTCACATAGCGGTAAATGAAGGAACTAACGAGACGTTTCATACACGTTTTATGGAGCAATTTTTTGGCAATTTGACTTCAGCGAAATATGAGGATATGTTGAGGAATCGATCTTGCCTTAGTTAGCTGGATCACACACACAACAGATGCAAATCCGAGCGAGTAACCTCCATGTAGTACACCTTGGATAATGTTAATACCGGCGCTACTCTATCATTCAACCCTCATAACTCGCAAAGTACTTAATAAAAATGAACATTATTATAGTGTTTTGGAAAGCTCTTGAATTAAGCTATAAGAATATGCAATCAAATGTAGGGGGTGTCATTTAAAAAAGTCAATGTGACCTTGACCTGACCTTGACGACGCCATCCAAGGTCAAACTGATAGAATCAGTATATAGATCTTCTTAAACCCTACAACTTTTGTTGGAAACACTTTTCTGTAAAACGTATATTTTCCGAGATATTTAGGGGTTTCCACACTTTTAGTAGACCCTGTATATATATATTATATATATGGTCGTAGTCAAGATTAAGGTCACTACCCAATGCGCTTTGATATATATATATATATATATATATGGTCGTAGTCAAGATTAAGATCACTACCCAATGCGCTTTGTTAAAATAAATAATTTTTATCGATACAAAATTTTTGAATAGCTTTCATTCTCAGAGGTACCCATATCTTGTTTAAGTTTAAATGACATTTGAGGTCATGTCGGACCTTATATGTATTTCTTTCAGGTTCTCTCTTGAATATTATATATTTAAAAAAAAAATTTTTTTCTTAATCGCGAAATCTTAATCGCTCACAATTTCAATCGTCTACTTACACTTAGGGCCGGTTGTTCCAACTTCTTGGTAAATTTTACCCGATAAGTAGCCTATTTTCGTCTTTTTTTTAAAACTTATCTGAAAAAAGACGAAAATATGCTACTTGTCGAGTAAAACTTACCAAGAAGTTGGAAAAATTGGCCCTTAATCGTGTACTTACACTTATAATCACAGTTAAATTCGGAATGGCAAGTTCTCATCGATACAAAATTTATATCGTTATCTCCTACCATAGATGTAGCTAGACTTACGTTTTGGGGTAAGTTAAAAATATTATATCTTTGATCTTGAAAACGAAAGAACCTCTATACAATATAAATCATTGTAATTCCATTGTAGCAATTGCAAAATTGCAATGAAACATTACAAAGAGGTTGCTACAATGTAATTACACAGAAAAATCCACAAATCGTCAACACAATTACAAGATAACAAACATTTCAAAAAAAATTTTTAAATCAAAATTGTGCAATTATATTTTTTTAGAATAAAATATATAGAAAAAATACAAACTATAGGTAATAAACTAAATTATTTAAATTTTACTTATTTCAGCCTTATAATTGTTTAAATATTACAAAATCAATTTATATAAAAAAGTAAGATCCATTTTAAGAGCTTTATTTAAAAAAAAAATGAAATTTTTAATCTTCAAATCTCTAAAATATAAAACTTTTAACTATAAAAATTATAAAGTTTCAATATGTAATAAAAAAAATATAAAAAATAAATATAATACATAATTAACATTTGCTCAAAATCATTCAATTTTTTTATATGTGATAACTTTTCATATAGTATATAATTTTTCACAAATTGATAACTCAAGTATATAAATTAATAAATATCTCATACTATATAGTACATTACAATAAAATGGAATAAAAATGGAAATCCAGACATTTCTTCTTAATAAATTAAATTGTAAAAAAAGTATTATAATACTTTTACATTTGATATGATGCAACAAAAATATTGATTACGCTGTATATATAACTGTGTATATAATAATAATAATGAAAAAACTATTATAAGTATGATGAAGTAAGCACACACACAATAGACATAAAAATAAATAAAGTATAAATATACAATCATATAAAATTATAATATATAACATAGATGTATATAAAACAAAACATGATATTGTAAATTTATTATAATGAAAAAGTTGTAGAACATCAAACAAAAAATAATATTAATACATAAAAATAACATCATAAACTCAGGTACTTTGTTTTTAATTTGAACTATTGAAAAGAATGTGAAGTAAATCGAAATGTATAGAGCTCTATTACTTCTATTTGAATAATTGAAATATATTTGTATCAGAACCTGTGAAAAATTTCAATTATACTCTTCATTATTTAATATAGTATTTATATACTTATTTTGTATAATATAATTTACATATTATATGATTGCATATTCACTTTACACACGTTATACATATTTAAATGAAACATTTGTTAATATATAAAATCAAAATTAAATTTGTTTATTCTATATAATTTAATATTGAATTTTATTGCAATACTTTAGTTTATAACTCCTTCCTCAATAATATAATAATTAATATAAATTAAGTAATACAATATATAAGTTTTATAATATTATTAAGCTTTAAAATAAGAATTATTTTAATTTTCTTTAAATAAATATTATTATATTTTTTATAAATTTTAATAAATTATTTATCATATTTATCATAAAATTATTTATCATAAAATAAGTTCAATATTAAAACATAAATTATTTTTATGTTTTAATATTGAACTTATTTTTCGTTTGGTCTTCTACAACTTTTTCATTATAATAAATTTCTAACACAATATCATGTTTTGTACAATCTATATCATATATTATAATTTTATACGACAATGTATTTATAGTTTTTTTATTTTTGTGTCTATTGTGCTTACTTAATCATACTAATAGATTTTTTATTATTATTATTTTTCATTATTATTATATTACACAATTATATATACAGCGTATATAATCAATATTTTTGTTGCATCATACCAAATCTAAAAGTATTATAATACTTTTTTCACAATTTTATTTATTAAAAATATATAGATTGAAATGTCTAGATTTCCATCTTCTATTTATTGTAATGTCTTCTATTTATTGTAATGTACTATATAGCATGAGGTATCTATTGATTTATATATTTTCTCAATGTTTATTATATACTTGAGTTATTAATTTGTAAAAAATTATATAATATGTTATATGAAAAATTATTACATATAAAAAAATTGAATGATTTTGAGCAGATGCTAATTATGTATTATAGTTATTTCTTATAAGTAAAAATTTATAACTTTTATAGGTAAAAGTTTTATATTTTAGAGATTTGAAGTTCTTTTAAATATTGAGCTTCTTTTGATTGGATTTTAATAGTTGATGATGAATCAGCAAATAAAGGAACTGGTAATCCAAATATCTTATGAACTGTTTTTCCAAAAGGTAATAATGTAGCTGCAATACCCGTAAATGCCATTGTACATACACGTTTATTTCTAATTCTAGCTAAATAATAGATAGTTGTGTATATATATGTTTTACCTGATCCACCTGGACCATCAATATAAAAACAATTATTTGAGGTAATATTATTATTTAATTCATTTAATATAAGATCAACGATCTCTTTCTGCTTATCATTTAATTGTTTATATTGTTTAGTGCCTATTTCCATAGCTTCTTCAAATATCATGCAATTCTCTTCTTCATCATTTTCTGTTAATTGTTTCATTTGTGGAAAATCTACAAAACTTTTACCTTCAGCACGAAGCATACTATTAATTTGTACATATGCTTTATTTTGTCCTTGTAATATACCAAAATGTTGAATATAATCTTCAGACATTGCTATTTTAAAATTTTCCCACAATTCTTCAGGATATAATGGTTGACAATGTAATAATATACGTACAAATAATCTACGAAGTTGTCGTGGCATCATCCATCCAACAGCTTCATTCATAGCTTTTTTCCATTCATCATCATCTTCGATCAAACCTAAAGCTAAACATGCGGCTGAAAATGATTGACAAAATTCTCCATTTACAGTTCTTAAATCATTAAAACTTGTAGCCCCTTTTATTGTGAGTAACAATAATCGTAAATGAAATAATTCTATTTGTGTTGGACTAGCGGAATACATTCGTCCTATACAATTATAATGACTTTTACGTTTGACCCAACGTGATACATTTTTACCGTTAACTTTCTCTTTTTTAAATGTATAATAACTTGGAATTTCTATATATAAATACTGTTTCGCTTCTTCATCACGTAAGTTTAATGAAAAATAATCTATTAACATAGTAACTTGATCTAAAGCAGAAGTCATTGCATCGTCAATGTTTTCATTTTCAATTATAATATTTTGCTCATTAGGAAGATGCACTGGTAAACGTGTTATAGCGTGACTTTTATCTTGTAGTTTTTTACTAAGAATACGCCAGCTAGCTTCAACAGGTCCAACATAACGAGCTTCGATGTAATTATGTATCTCATCATGATCAATAACAACACTTTCTGTTGATTCAATAGTTATAGCAGCAACATCATGTCCTTTATAAATATATTTATATAGATATTTAACTGATTTAATACTTGAAACTACTTCAACATTTATATGACTATTAAATATAATTGATAAAGTAGGACAATATGGAACAACATAACGATTATCAACTATATATCCACCAGGACGTTCAAAAGTTGTTCCATTATTTCGTCGACGATAATAAGGATAAGCATCTTCATCCATTTTAGTTTCTTCAAGAAAAGGTTTCGGATAATGTTTTGAACAACGTCCATCTACCAAACACCAATCACCACAAGGTCCATGAATCATATGTTTCATAACTACATCATGTAGAATACGATTCTCACATGGATCAGGAATTTCAGCAGAAATATATTTATCAACAATTTGCGGAGTTGTGATTTTATAATTGTATTTTAAAGTAATTAACATATGAACATGTGGCAAACCGCGTTTTTGAAATTCAATAACATATACAAATGTTGCTATTTCACCAAAAAATTTTTGTTTAACAATTAACTCAATTAAATAATCTTTTTTTATATTAAAAACACGAGCACAAATATCAGGTCTATCCGAAGCTTGTTGACCAGGTAAAAGATTTTCTTCAATTTCACGCCATTTTGGATTACAAGTCATAGTAATGAAAAGATCTGGTTTACCAAATTTACTAACTATTGCCATTGCATCTTGATAATTTTGTAACATATTGCGTGGCGATCCAGTAAATGTAGAAGGAAGTACAACCATTTTTCCAATACGCCCATTTAAATTATTAGCCGTAGTTTGTAAATAATCTCTTAAACCTTGATATGTTTCACTACGTAATTTTTTTTGATGATTTTTACAATAATCAATTCTATCTTTTTCCATTTTTACGTAGCTGTCTACAAGCCATTGTTGAAATAAGCGACGTCCTAATAAAAAAACATTAAATTCATCACGAATAGCTATACGATATTTAATATACTGTCCTCTAGTTATTCGTCTATCACTATTTAATTTTTTTAAATCACGATGCCATCCTTGAGTACCATATGGATAAAATAATGGATATATCCATGGTTCTACATTTGGATCCATAATACTAACTTTTTGTAAAGTTTTAGTATTTTTATTACATATTGTAACATATGATTCTGGAATTTCTCCATCAGCTGTTGTAGAGAATACAGCAGCAACTTCATTGGTTCTTTGAGTATTATATCGACGTCGATCCATATCTGGTCTTGAAGTAAATACCAATTGTAACTCCGGTAATAATTCACCAGATTCCATTTCTAAACGTCGTTGCTTTTCTAATTCTTCACCCATCATTTGATAAGACTGAGCAAATACATTAAATTTCCGCATTATTTGTTCAAGGTTTTGTACAATTTCAAAATCTATGTATGAATTTTGATTCAGACGATGATTTATTGCTTCATTTGAATCTACGATAAAAAGTTGGCCATAAGTAGGATTTTCGTTTTGTGCAGCATATAATGCTTTATTAATTTGATAATAAATCTGTCCTTGTATTTTAAAACAATATGGACCAGGTCGTCTATTTTGAAAGTTAATTAAATTAGCATTAAATGAAGCAAATGAAAATGAACTGTTATAACTACGAATATTTTGAAAAAAATTATTAGATTTTATGTGACTACCATCAAATAAACTACGAATGAATTGAGGAAATTCAGGTAATGGTTGCACATATACTGCACCATGATTACAACAATCATGAAATGAATATCCTCTATTAGAAACTTTTTCAGCTGCAAAGTGTTTTACATTACAATGAATACAATACACATCCATAGGACCAATATAATATTCAATTACATCAGTAAATGATAGTGTACTAATATTATTCAAACAAGATCGTTTTTTTTGCCGTGATCGATAACGAGTTTGATATTCTACAGATGATTGTAATGTTGATCTAACACTTAAAGGATTTTCTTCATTTTCCCTATCTAATTCTATTACACGATTATTATTTGATGTACCAGCAATACAAATAGTTTGTTGTTTTGACTTTTTTAAAGAATTTTCAATTAATTTCTTATTTTCATGACGACGTCGTTGATTCTCCCTTCTTTTTTCTCGATGTCGTTGTAAAAATTCTTCTTTTTCTTCTAAAGTACGTACAATTTTACGTCTCGTCATTTTATAAGAATTTTCTATATTAATATACTATATAAAATCTTAAAGATATACACGTAATATTATTAATAAATATTAATAAAAAGAAAATAATTTATACAAGAAACTTTTTACTATTGAAATATCTGTTACACTATTTTTATATTATAACTATTAAATAATCTACATACTATTACTATATGAATAAGTTATTATTATTATTATTTATATATTATTTAAATATTATTATTATTTATAAATTATTATTATTATTAGATTAAATTTAATTAAGATAAAAATTAATATTCTCTTTAGGAATGGAATTTGACGAATTATTGTTGGTGTTACAATTGTCATTTACTTTAAGTAATATATATGGATCGATGTCGATACAACGCTCAAAAAATTAATAAAATTGTTGCTGTTTTTTTCACTTATAAATAAATTAACTTACATAAATAAGTTAATTATTATAGTTATTGAACTATAGTTATTGTTAAAATTATTATTTTGTTATCATCATTATCATCATCTTCATTGTCATTATTATCATTATCATTGTTGTTATCATCAATATTATATAATAGTTTATATCATCAGTGTCATCATTTATATATTATTCATATCATCGATTATCATCAATATCATAATTATTATTAATAATAATATCAATACTTCTAAATAATATGATTTATTTATTAATTACATACATAAAAAATAAAATAAATTACAATATATAATAATTAATAATACTACTGTAATAAAATTAAATATTAATTAAATTTTTGTAAATATAATATAATAAAATATATTATAATACAATATAATAAATATAATAAATATAATATAATATATTACATAATACAATATAATAAATATAATATAATATATATATAATATATAATATATAATATAATACAATAAAATAAATATAATAAATATAATATAATACAATATAATAAATATAATATAATATATAATACAATATAATAAATATATACAATATAATAAATATAATAAATATAATATAATAAAATATATTATAATACAATAAAATTAAAATATAATTAAATATAATATATTAATTGTAAATAAATTAAAATAACTTATAATATAAAAAATTTTCTCAAATAATTTTCTCTCTTCACTCTTCTTTTCTTCTTTTTCTACTATTTATTATCAATGTCAATTTTATAACTTTCTCGCCTTTCCTGAAACAAAAGAAATAAATAATAATTTACATTTATTTAAAAAAATAATATATAAGAAATTATACAAATAATACATACATACATACATACGTATAATTTATGCATATATATATATATATATATATATATATATATGCAGAGTGAGTTTTTTTATCTTAAGATATCGAAATATCTCGTAAAAGCTAAAAGATACGAAAAAATGTTTCAGACAAAAATTGTAATTCTATGTGTTTCAAGGGAGACATAAAATGATGTCATTCGTTTGACCTTGAAGAGACACCTAAAAATTATGTGAAGATCATCTCCAATCTTTTAAATAAGACATCCTGTATGTTTTTGCATATTCTCGTAGCTCATCTAGAGAACTTTCCAAAACACTATAATTAAGTTAGTTTTCATTAAGTACTTTCCGAATTATGAGACTTGAAGTTATTTATTAATTTTACATAAACCGTAAAATATTTTGTAAAATATTAATTTTTTCATTATCTTATCTTAATTCTCTTATGTACATACAAAATAATGAGAGGAATCAATTGGTGTACAGGAAACACAATTGTTTCGAAAACAAAATGCAATTTGCAATTAACAATTACATTTTTTTTCGAAGCAATTATATGTTTTTCTTACACCAATTAATTTCTCACATTATTTTGTACATAAAAAATATTAAAATAAGATAATCGAAAGATAAATACTGTACAAGATATTTTACAATTTATATAAAATTAAGAAAATGATTTTATGCCTCAGAAAGTACTTAATAAAAACTAATTTAATTATAGTGTTTTGGAAAACTATCGAAATGAGCTACAAAAATATACAAAATATACAGGATGTCTTATTTAAAAAATTGGAGGTGACTTTCACGTAACTTTCAGGTGACTCCTCAAGGTCAAACTAATAATACTACCTTATGTTCCTCTTAAAACCATATAACTTGTTTGTGAAATTTTTTTCGTATCTTTTAGACTTTACGAGAGAGATATTTCGATGTCTCAAGATAAAAAACTCACCCTATATATAAATATATATATATATATATATATATATTATATATATGTATACATTTAAATTGTATTATATTAATATATAATTTTATATAAAAATAGTGTTATAGATTTTATTATTAATATCATATTAATAAAATCTTAATCATAAATTTTTTCTTGTAACGTAAACTTAGAAAAAAATTAACACATATTCAATATTTATATCAATAAAATTTTTTACTATTCACGAGTTCATGCTAGAGAAAAAAATTTATGATTGAACTCCAAGTAAGGAAAAGATCATACCACTTGTATCATGTTTATATTTACAATTATATTTACAATGTATATAGAATATAAGCTATATTGTAGTGTATTTAATTATGCATATATATATATATATATATATATATATATATATACAGGGTGATTCAAAATAACCCCTGTGTCCGTGAAATGACACATTGTTGAGTCAATTCTAAGACGATTTTTCATTTTGCAAAATTTCGTCCGAAGCTTAGTTTTCGAATTATTAAAGAAAGAAGTTAACGCATGACGGGTCGGATACAAGAGATAGGCAAGGGTGACGCGAGACCCGTCAGACGCGGGCGCTTACGCGGGGCGCCTGCTGCGATCAGCTGGTATACACACAACACACATGCGACACATACATTCTCTCTCTATCTGCTGTCTGTCTGTCTGTCTGTCTCTCTCTCTCTCTCTCTTTCATTCGCTCACTCTCTCTCACATTTTTTTTTTTTTTTTTTTTTTACGAGAGGGGAAAATGCATTTTATGCATACTCACCAGTCGATCCAGTGAGTTATGTGGGACTCGAGTACCAAGTCGAATTACCAACTCGGTACTCCCTACCCACTAAAAACCCCTCTCTTTTCGCGAATTTTCTTTGACACACTGTCCCTCTGTCCTTCCCGAGATCCGTTTTCACATAACGTTAAAAAATAGTTATTATTACCTTGTTCGATGACTTCTGATGTATTGCTGTAATTGCTTGAAGGAGAAATGAATTTTCCGATAGATCGTACGTTCTCAAATTTAACGTAGATATCACGTTGCACAAGACAGAAATCCACACTAAATTATTAACTGAAAGTTTTTCTTCTTTTATGAACTGCATTCTTTTATAAACTTTAACGTAATCACATTTATTTATTCACTCGATGAGACGAGAAATTTACTGATGACTCTATCACTAATCACTGTCGAATAATAACTGTTGGCGATTAAAAATCACTCGATGAAAGAAACACGCGCGGACACGTTACTACACGACGCGACAATGCGACGATAATTACTCGGCGACTGCAAGTACCGCTGCTTCCTTGTCATGGTAGGTTGCGGTAGGTTAAGGTACTACTGGCGCTATCGAACGCGATCATGTGTTCGATTGAAGAATGCGTGGTAGACGTAAAGAATAAACATTTAACATATTAATATTATTATCATGAATGTGTGTGATGTCCATACATCGTATGATATCTATTTAAAAATTAATTAGATTAAATAAGTGTTTTTAAAATATTTATTACTTTTATACACCCATATTAAATATTTAATTAATATTAAATATTTATTTAATTATTTTATCTATATTATTTACTATTTTATTTAACTATTTTATTTAACTATTTTATCTTTAACTATTCTATTTATTTATTTATCTATTTCATCTATTTATTTTTAACTATTTATTATCAATGACCGATTTCTATCATTGATAATAAATAGTTAAAAATAAATAGATGAAATAGATAAATAAATAAATAGAATAGTTAAAGATAAAATAGTTAAATAAAATAGTTAAATAAATAGTAAATAATATAGATAAAATAATTAAATAAATATTTAATATTAATTAAATATTTAATATGGGTGTATAAAAGTAATAAATATTTTAAAAACACTTATTTAATCTAATTAATTTTTAAATAGATATCATACGATGTATGGACATCACACACATTCATGATAATAATATTAATATGTTAAATGTTTATTCTTTACGTCTACCACGCATTCTTCAATCGAACACATGATCGCGTTCGATAGCGCCAGTAGTACCTTAACCTACCGCAACCTACCATGACAAGGAAGCAGCGGTACTTGCAGTCGCCGAGTAATTATCGTCGCATTGTCGCGTCGTGTAGTAACGTGTCCGCGCGTGTTTCTTTCATCGAGTGATTTTTAATCGCCAACAGTTATTATTCGACAGTGATTAGTGATAGAGTCATTAATAAATTTCTCGTCTCATCGAGTGAATAAATAAATGTGATTACGTTAAAGTTTATAAAAGAATGCAGTTCATAAAAGAAGAAAAACTTTCAGTTAATAATTTAGTGTGGATTTCTGTCTTGTGCAACGTGATATCTACGTTAAATTTGAGAACGTACGATCTATCGGAAAATTCATTTCTCCTTCAAGCAATTACAGCAATACATCAGAAGTCATCGAACAAGGTAATAATAACTATTTTTTAACGTTATGTGAAAACGGATCTCGGGAAGGACAGAGGGACAGTGTGTCAAAGAAAATTCGCGAAAAGAGAGGGGTTTTTAGTGGGTAGGGAGTACCGAGTTGGTAATTCGACTTGGTACTCGAGTCCCACATAACTCACTGGATCGACCGGTGAGTATGCATGAAATGCATTTTCCCCTCTCGTAAAAAAAAAAAAAAAAAAAAAAATGTGAGAGAGAGTGAGCGAATGAAAGAGAGAGAGAGAGAGACAGACAGACAGACAGACAGCAAATAGAGAGAGAATGTATGTGTCGCATGTGTGTTGTGTGTATACCAGCTGATCGCAGCAGGCGCCCCGCGTAAGCGCCCGCGTCTGACGGGTCTCGCGTCACCCTTGCCTATCTCTTGTATCCGACCCGTCATGCGTTAACTTCTTTCTTTAATAATTCGAAAACTAAGCTTCGGACGAAATTTTGCAAAATGAAAAATCGTCTTAGAATTGACTCAACAATGTGTCATTTCACGGACACAGGGTTATTTGGAATCACCCTGTATATACTCATATATAAATATATATATGTATATATATAATTAAATATATATATATATATATATATATATATATTATAATATATATTATATTATTTTTATTTATAATTAAATTACATTAATAATTTTAAACTTTCTCTCCTTGCATTATTAATATAATATATATTAATATAAATATATATATATAGTTATATATATATATATATATATATATACTTCTTAATCAGTTAATGTGTATGCAAGATTGTTCATTAAATTTTTATTAAAATAATAAATAATAAATACTTCATAAATATTTTCTACTATAATTCTTGCTATTTTCAGCTAAATTATTTATAAATATATATGTATTATCTTTAATTATACTTTATCTTATATATACAGAGTGTCCTATTTAACTTGACACATCGAAATATCTCGTAAAATCTAAAAGATACGAAAAAAATGTTTCAGACAAAAGTTGTATGATTCTAAGGGGACATAAGATGGTGTCATTAGTTTGAGCTTGAAGAGTCACCTGAAGGTCACATGAAGTCACCACCAACTTTTTAAATGGGACACCCTATATGCTTTTGCATATTCTTGTTGCTTATCTCGAGAGCCTTCCAAACACTATAATAAGTACCTTTTCGTTAAATACTCTCTTGTTTATAAGGCTTGAAATTATTTCTTATTTTACAAACCATAAAATATCTAGTAAAAATATTCATTTTTGATCTTACTTTAATCCTTTATTATACAAAATAATGAGAGGATCAATTGGTATAAAAAAAATTACAGTTGTTTATAAAAAAAATATAGAATTGTTAATTGCAAATTACATATTATTTACAACTATTATTGTAACAACTAGTGTTTTTCTTTACACCAATTGTATCCTCTCATTATTTTGTGCATAAAAGTATTAAGGTAAAATAATCAAAAAATGAATATTTTTACAAGATATTTTATGGTTTATGTAAAATTAAGAAATGATTTCAAGCCTTATAACTCAAGAAGTATTTAACGAAAAGGTACGTAATTATAGTGTTTTGGAAAGCTCTCGAGATAAGCTACAAGAATATGCAAAAGCATATAAGGTTACCCATTTAAAATGGTGGTGACCTTCATGTGACTTCAAGTTGACTCTTCAAGCTCAAACTAATGACACCATCTTATTCCCCCTTTAAAACATACAACTTCTGTCTGAAACATTTTTTCGTATCTTTTAGATTTTACGAAATATTTCGATGTGTCAAGTTAAATGGGACACCCTGTATACAATAATATTATTAAGAATATTTTACTAAGTAATGCCAGAGTCAACATTATTACATAAATATTGCAAGAAAAATTGCTAATAAAAAAAGTTTGTATAAAGAAGTGATTATACATTTTGGATTATTATTGTTTTGTGCAAGATAATTAGTATAATATGTAAAACTTTAAAAATAACTTGCCTTTGAAAACTAAAGAATTATATATGGAAATATTTATAAAATACATGTTTGTTTTATTGATAGAAATTTATGAATATATTTAACAAATTTGAATATTTTTTAAAAATATTTTTTGAATATATACCTATATACAATTCTTATTACTGTTTTCAAAAACTAATATTTAAAAAATATATGTATTACATATATAGTATCTTCTATTAATATTCTAAATTGTATTAATATTCTAATAATTCTAAAAAAATGTATAGGCACTTCTTTACACAAGCTTCTTTATAAACAAACACTTCTTACAATATTTAAATTAAATTAAAAATAATAAACTTAATTATCTACATTAGTAATTATTATGGTATATAAGATAAAGTGTATACATGCATTTTTATAATAACATTATTAGTGATTTAAGAATATACGTACAACTTAAATAGAATTCAAACATTATATTAATCAAATTTAAATATTACAGGAAGAGTTTACTTAACAAAATTATATTAAGGAATAGCTATATATTTCCAAAACAGCTTGTTGTACAAGCTTCTTTATAAGCAAACTCTATCAGCATATTGAAATTAGTTAGTAATAATAAATGCTATTCCATTAGTACATACTGCTTAAATCATTACTATGCATAATATATAAGATTTCCTAGATAACAAGCTGTTGTACAAACTTCTTTATAAGCAAACTTCTCCAGTAATATTGAATTAGATTAGTAAAATGGAATGCTATTCGCATTAGACATATATTCTTAAATCATTACTACGCATAGTATATAAGATAATGTAGAACATATAATGCATATTTACAAATAACTTCCTATATTATCTTGCATATGTATTAATGTGTTATTTAAGAGCACATACAATATGCAAAGAGGATTTAAAATTAATTGAAATTATATTAGTAATAATGAATGCTATCGCATTAGTACATATACTCTTA